>NC_081413.1:595375255-595675255 GCF_030272615.1 Cryptomeria japonica
AATTGAGGAATTAAAAATTCCAAAATAAGGATGCATTGAGAGATTCAAAGAAATTTGAATTTCTTTGAGAGACTCAATGTTGATGTGACATGAGTGGGAATTAAAAATTGGAGAACAATGATAAGCATGATTATGAGAGATTCTAGAAGGATTAATTAGGATAAGTGGGATTAGGAAAAGGTGATTTGTAGGAATCACATGACTAGGTTAATTAATTAGAATTAATTAACTGAGTGGGTTTAGAGGGAATAATTGTTGAGATGACTCTAGAAGAATAGGGGAGTAATTAATTTATTTGATAAATTAATTATTGGACTATAGTGACAGGATTAATTAAATTAGATTAATTGATTCTGAGAGGAATAAGGATAACACAATTAAATTAAATAATTATGTTGATGGGCTTAAATTAATTAAATATTAATTTTAGGTGTCTACATTTTTCCCCTCTTTCATATAGCATCATGAAATGATGTTATATCAAAGAAGAATAAAACATAGTGGAAGAAAAGGATAAGGACTAGTTGAATGATTCCCCAGTTATGAGATGAAGAAGGATGATGAGGACTAGTAGCACGATACCCCAGTCATGAGATGAAGAAGGATGAGGAGGAGGAAGGATGACGAGGAAGTAGTGGTATGCCCCATTGAGAGGACATGCGGGTTTGAAGAACACGGATGTGCTCTTGAAAAGGAATTAGAAGAATAAGTGATGAAATGAAAGAGGGAAGTAGGATGAGTTGGATCATTGTAAATGAAATGAGATGAAGAAATGATAAATGGATTGGATTTCTTGTTGAGCAAGTATAGAGAGCAAACCTATATTTGATATTGCCATGGATAATCTAAACCACTGATTATAAGAACCAGGATGATATGAAGATCCGAGGCGTGGACTGACACTCAGTCAAACAGGAATGCCTTGCACACAATCATGCAAGTGTTGATAAACACTAATGTAGGGTTGTCGGTTCATACAAGGAATACCTTCAAACTCATCATGCTATGAAAACTATGCCCCATTATATACCAGCCAAGACATACCACGATATAGGATGATCAAGGCAGTCCTGAACAAGTATAATCCTGGGACACAAGATGAAAAACAAAGCGAAAAGCTCAAGCATGAAAACAACATGCACATGACCCACTGATATCTCTTGCCAAGAGTAGGATATGGATTTGGATAAGTTGTCGGACTAGGGAAGGATGCATCCCAATGGGTAGGTGATGGATTGACTGATGGATGACAAAAGACAAGTTGGATGCACAAGGTCTGCAGATGAGAGGATTTGCACTTGGATTTGATTAGCAAAGTATGGCTGAGTGGTTGGATTAGGCACAAATCAGTGTGAGCTCAGGTAGATGGGGAAAGCTCAGTTTGATGGATTGGACAAGATTGGAAGAAGGATAAATGATTAGATAGGATGAAAAAGGGGATGGATGATTGAATAGGATTGGATTGGGGATGGGATTAATGATTGAATTGGAAGAGATGGAGAATGTGATTGGATAAGATAGGATTGGATTAGAAATTGGATTGGAAATTGGATTGGATGGGGTGGATTGGTGGATAGGATTTGATTGAATGGAACCAATGACAAGGGAGAACCAAGGATTGGTAAGAGGATAGATGGATGAGGGATTAAGATATTGTTTGGATAGATGGATAAAGTGGATTGGATATGCATAGGAAATGGAGGAATAAAGGATGGAGGGTAGGGTGATGGAGACCCAAGGACTATGCTGCAAAGGAGTGCAATGCCTCACACTAGGGGTAGTGGAATTAAGGATGCAAGAATGGTGGATAAAGATGTATGAGTTTTGAAAGATAATGTGTAATGGATATGGATGGTAGAGGATTAAGGCTTAAATGCTAAAAAGCATGCATGCATATACATTATTTTTCCTCTTATATGATCAAGATGAAAGATAGGAATGGACAATTTATTTTGATAGGATGAGGGATATGAGATGGAGGATATGAATAGGATAGTCAAGATCAAAGATAGGAAAGGAGAATGGACTTAAATATGATGTAGATGGATGGGAGGATTGTGTCGATGAAGCTTTCCCCCAAGTGTAGAGTGCAAGGGGATGAGGGGATTACACATGGCGCTTGTTTGCCAAGTTTTCATCATGATACTTACCCAAGGCGGCACAAGAAGTGGTTTTCACCATTGAATGAAATGATTTTACTTTACTTTTAATTTTATTTTATTTTATTTATTTTTCTTGATTTTTTGATTTTTTTTTTTTTTTTTTCATTTTTGGAATAGTTTGGATGGAGAAGGATAAGGATGAGTGGATATGGAAGATAGTGGATACATGAAGGAGGGACTCAAGCATCTAGTTCCATAGATGGTATCCCTTAATATTGCTTTGAAGTGGAGGTATGCTCATTGATGTTGGTAACAATAATTGGGGAGATGAAATGGATAGGGGATGGAAGATAAGGATTTGGAAAGGATTGGACTAATGGAATGGGATTGTGAAAAGTGGATGGTGGATAATGGATGGGGTTTTGAAGAATTTGTGGAAGATCAACATTAGCACACACCTTGAAGGGTGGTGGAGTAGTGGGGGAGAGTGTTTTGAATTATATGGGGGATAAAGTGTAGATTTTGGGAAATGATGACCCAAAATAGAAGAAGGGGTTTATGGAGTTGGGATGGTGGATTTTTCAACATAAGGACCCAAAATGGATTTTGAAGATGGAGGAGTGTTAGATGGAGGATTTGAGGACTTGTGAATGGATGGAGCTTTTGGATTAACAAGTTTGGATGCCAATTTTGATTTTACTTTGGGATGCTTTGCTTCTTTGGGAATCCACATAGTTTTTGATTTTTTCTTTTGGGGCCTTTGTGGCCTTTTTTGTTTTTCTTTCTTTCGGATCATATTTTTCTTTTGAGCATGTTGTTTTGAGGGGACATGTTGATCCTTTGATTTTTGTGGATTTTGAGCTTTATTCTTTTTAGATTGGGCATCCAAATTGTTTCCAATAGCAATGGGATGGGTGCATGAGGATGAAGGATTGATGGATTTTATGGATGGTGGGATGGTGGAAGGAGAGTGTTGGGAGGCATTCAATGATGTGTGCCTTTGTTGATATTTCTTAGGGATTATTTGAGGTGATATAGTGGTGGATGGAGGCATGTAAGGATCCAATATGGATGGAAGGGATGGAGGATTTAGTATCGGAATATAGGGGCCCAAAATGGATGGAAGGAATGAAGGGTTTAATTTTGGAACATATGGTCCCAAAATGGATACAAAAGATGAGGGATAACAGGATTTTGATTTGTATGAGGGAAATTTAGATTTAGGAGGAATTGAGGATGTACCAACATCTTGAGCATTATCTTGAGGATCCTCATTATTTTAGAAGCAAGATGTGAGTCCATTTTGAGGAGGAAGAGATGTGGAAGGGAGATTAGGATCTTTAGATGGATTGGGATCATGACATGGAGATGAAGGGATACTTTGATCTTGAATAGGGAGGGTATCATTAGATGGAGTGGGAGGGGTGATTGGATCATGAGATGGAAGAGGATCATGTGATGATAGAGGAATCATATGATCATGAGAGGAAGTGGAGGGGATGGGATCATTAGATGGAGTGGAGGGAGATACATCATGAGATAGAGAGGTTTATATGCTAGCATGGTTTGGAACGAGCTTTTGGCATGTTTGGAGTTGTGGGGATTGTGTGATGGAGGAAGGTATGGAAGCTTTGATGTGAGTAGATGGGGAAACGGGGGTATCATTAAGTGTGGGGGATTGTGATTTTTTTTGAGATGGAGGTGATTGCGGTGGATGGAGGACTTGAGGAGACTTGGCAAATTTTCTTTGAGGTGAGGATTTTGTCTCCTTTGCTAGCATGTCTTGGATAAGATTATGGATGATGGCTTTGGAGGATGTGGACAATATGGATTTCAGAGGATTAGGATTAGATAGAGGATTGGGATTGGATGGAGGATTAGGATTGGGATTGGAATTGGATGGAAGATTAGGATAATGGATTGGGGAATTAGGATTAATGATTGAAGGAATATGGTGTAAAGGATTTGGATGGGGAATAGAGGTAATGAATGGATTGTAGAAGGATGGGGATTGATATGTAGATGGGGGGGAGATGGAGGTACACCTATTGGATTAGAGGAATATGTAGATGAGGGATAATACGGAGATATGGATGGAGAATAAAATGGATTTCCCTTATCGAAGGTAGAGGAAGGATAAGAGATATGGTATAGATTGGGATTGGGTGTAATGTGTTGAGATGGGATGGATGAACGTATGATAGGTGAGTGGGAGATTATGGGATTAACTTGGTAGGCAGGTTCATGAATTTTCGTGAGTATCTTCTCATACCAAGCTTTGAAATTTTGGGTAGTCATGTTGAGAGTGAAGGATTAGATTGGAATTGGATGAATATGTTCTGGAGGGGAAAGATTATGAAGATGATATTAAATGGAGATGAGGATTAGGGCTTGGCTTGGAATGATGATGGATTAGGACTTGGCTTAGAATGATGATGGATTAGATTTGATTAGATTTTGATTGGATTTTGATCTGGATTGGAATTGATTTGATTAGAATTGGATGAGTCCTTGGATTAGGACTTGATTGGATTTGGAGGATGAATTGGATTTGATTGGATTAGTCCTTGGATTAGGACTTGGTTTGAATGGATTAGTCCTTGGATTAGGACTTGGTTTGATTGGATTAGATTTGATTTGGATTGGTCCTTTGATTAGGACTTGATTTGATTGGATTAGTTGATTGATTGAATGGATTGGATTGAATTGGATTAGATTGGATTGAATTGGATTGGATTGGATTGGATTGAATTGGATTGAGACTTGATTGGATTTGTATTAGATTAGATTGGTTGATTGGTTGGATTGGATAATCGGATTAGGAAGATGGATGGATTTGTTTGATTGGAATTTTGGGGATTTGATTGGACTAGAGGAAGAAAGAATATTAGTTGAGGAAGGATGATTGTTTGAATGGATGAAAGTGGATTGGGGATTGGAGAATTTATTGGATAGATAGAAATGGATTAAAGATTTGATGATGACAAGATGGAATTTTGAAAGAGGAAGGATTGATTGGTTGTGGGGGATGGACTTGGCAAGAGATGTCAAGTAAAGAAAACACAATCATCAAAAGTAGTTAGACTCAAAAGACACTCATGCTCCTTCACAACATATCCTATGGCGAGAAAAGACAATAGTCAATGGATCCCAATTGGTTTCCCAGCTACGCTTACCCAGAGCGGACACTTAGATGCTTGACCCCACTGGCTCCCCTCCACGACACTCACTTCTCTGGGATAGCCAAGCATCAATTCCCATGAAAACTCCTCATGGCGAACTTTGTGTCTCTACCAAGGGCCATAAAAATATGGGCGGCTTCAGAGGTCCGACCTCCTGCACCAATGACTAGAAGGTTTTTGGCCACTATGAACAAGGTGTTTAGTAAGGCTTCTCGTTAGGAGCTACCCTTCGCAGTTGTGCAAGTGCAATTGAGGCCTATAGCCCAATGGAGCACCAAGAACTTAGTAGTCACGCAAGCGTGATTGAGATCTCTAGGATCCTACTAAGCACCCAATGTGAGAGTGAACTCTCATATAGCCCCAACCATTGACCCTTTCGTAGTCAATGGCCTATTTATTATAGTGAGTTGGGAACCCCAGGTATGGGTGTACTCACTTGGGTTGTTCCCCTCTTACCTTCTCAAAGAGCAAGTTGGGAGGGCAGGCCCGCTAGAGGTAAACATGCAACAAACAAGAAAAGGTTTGAGGGTTGGGATTTTTGATTGTCTATATAGACAAGAGCATACTCTCCTACCTCTACACTTTCCTCAAACACAAAAAACAAGAGTTATTTTACCCCTAATTAAGATCTAGGTGCCTAGAATAAAAAGATTAAGAAAAACACAATGTTTAGTCGGATTTCCTTAGGCAACCTGCAAAAAAGAGTGGATTAGTAGTTTGAAAATGAAGTCTTCAACAAGCGTCTTGCAAAAGACAAAAGAATGACAAAAATTTTATTTTTTTTAATTTTTTGGAAATGAGTAGAAAAACAAGAATGAAAACTTTTCTACTAATGAAAAATGTGGATTTGGAGGAAACTTTGATGGGTAAATGGGGTTTGACTAGGTTTTTGCCACTTTCCAAGGGATAGGCAAGCATAAAATGGGGATTTTGGAGGAGAGATGAAGGAATGGAAAAAAATGTCCAAGAGGGACAAAGAAGAAAAAGTTGGAGATAGACAATATGGGAAAATTTGGAGGGGATGGGATAAAAGTGGAAGGAGTTATGGCAAACCCTAAAAATAGACGAATGTTGGATTTCGGGCTTCAAAAAGTTGATTTTGGGATAAGGTCCCCAAGGAAGGAAATGTGCAAAATGGAATTGCGGGGGATCTAGTGGAGTTTGGAGGAAAACAGAATGAAGATAAAGAAGATATGACTAAAAAACATAATATTATTAAAACTAAACAGAGCAGATAATAGAAAATGAAAATTGCAGTCACGCTGATTATCAGGCACTCGCGTTAATGCGCGGGCGCTCACGTCAAAACAACTACCGTTAGCGCCTAAAAATTCAAATTTAAAATTTTCACAAAAAAGCTCGTGCTAATCGCAGAGCGGTCACGCTAAAGCAGAAACAAAGAGAAATAGTAGAAGAAAGAAGAGGAAGAATGAATGAGGAGATAGAAGAATTTTCTGGGTGGACGCGTTGAAGCACAGTGAGGCGCCCAATTTTTTTTTGAAATATCCTGCGATCACACCGAAGCCGAGGTGGTCGAGCTGATTAACAGGCGGTCGCGCTGATACGTGAACCTGTGAAAAAACCTTCACAAAAAACTCAATTTTTTGTTAAATTTAGGACGTGGGTCCCACCGGGCATGCCAAAATGAAGAGGGGAAAACAGATTAGAAGGTCAAATGATCAAATGATAATGAAATAAGCATAAAAACCATAAAACATCAAAAGATCATTTGATACCTTTTCTATTTTACCTTCTCCTTCGGATTGAGCTTGATGAAGTGAAGGCGCCCCTTGATGATGCTCCACTTGATGTGCTCCTCTTGCTTGCTTGATGTGGAATGCTCTCCTTTGTGCTCAACAAGGTGGATTGAAGGATTTGATAGGATTGGATTTGAGTGATGGATTATGTATTTGATGGATTTGAGAGAGAATTAGAAGAGGATGAGAGAAGAAATAGGCAGCACGACAATGCATGAGAAGTGGATATGATTTGTGAGGAGAATAAGCTCCAATTTATAGATTGAAGAAGGCCAATGGAGGGCTAAGATTGATTTGATTATGAAGGGTTGAGATTGATTTTAGATAGAAGGCATGGATCAAGGGTGCCTTGGGAAAATAAACAGGAATATAAATTCCTTTGGAAAAAGGGGGGAGAAATTTGAATTTCAAACTTGAGGAATTAAAAAATCCAAAATAAGGATGCATTGAGAGATTCAAAGAAATTTGAATTTCTTTGAGAGACTCAATGTTGATGTGACATGAGTGAGAATCAAAAATTGAAGAATAATGATAAGCATAATTATGAGAGATTCTAGAAGGATTAATTAGGATAAGTGGGATTAGGAAAAGGTGATTTGTAGGAATCACATGACTAGGTTAATTAATTAGAATTAATTAACTGAGTGGGTTTAGAGGGAATAATTATTGAGATGACTTTAGAAGAATAGGGGAATAATTTATTTATTTGATATTATTGGACTATAGTGATAGGATTAATTAAATTAGATTAATTGATTCTGAGAGGAATAAGGATAACACAATTAAATTAATTAATTATGTTGATAGGCTTAAATTAATTAAATATTAATTTTAGGTGTCTACACCTATAATTCCCATAGCAGCATATCTTACCAGAGGATCTGTAATGGTGTCAATTTGTAGATCTCTTTGATCTTCAGTTACACCTATGAAAGCTTCAACCTCTTTTTTTCTTACTGATTTCTTTGTAGGTACTGTTCCATGAGAACAAATACTAATATCAGCCTTCAAAGCTTCCTTTGTAATGTGATACGATCTGTCCAGCCGAATGTGGTCATCATGAATTTTTCTTAAGACAATCTTTGACCAATTCCTCATCAGCTATTATCATAAATTCACTCCAAATATCCAAACCCTTGTACCCTATCTTGGCGATTGACTAAATTTTCCCTACAAAGAGAATCTTCAAAATTCTTTACTATCACATTGTTGTATACCTCAATTTGTACATCAATAAACTTGTAAATATCTTCAAGACATACCACCCTAGCTAGTAGTGATGAAAATGCACCAACCAAAGCATCTCTTATTGGTTCTTTCATAAATTTCTTGAATGAGATTCGAGATTCATCTTCATAACTAACAAAATTCCTCAAATCCATGACATAGAATTTTCAAATACCTTAGCAATGTTGATAGAAATTCCTCTCGAATACTTCTTTTTTCTCCTTAAATTGTCAATTTACTGATAGCAAAATGATCAAAAAATAACTTTAAGTACTTTGCCGAAAGACCTATGGTTTTACCACCAAAATCATAATATCTCCAAAAAGCTGCTAAACAATTTTGCCTATGTGAATAGTCACTTTCTAAACCTTTGCACTCTATTGCATGGCAAATTTTTTTGTCTTAATCTTCACCAAAAGTTCAAGTACATCATCTTATTCAATATATCAACTTGTTGTGACAACAACGTGATAGTTCTGATACTTAATGTTAAGTACAGATGCCAAGCTGATCAGATGAGAGGGGGAAGGTGAATCATACAAACTTAATCTTCCATAAAAACATCAGATTCAACCTCGGTAACATATACTTCAGTGATATAACCAAAACTGTTAAACATGCAAACTCAAAATTATATAAACATCATAAACCTCATAACACCATATTTAACGTGGAAACCTAAATAGGGAAAAACCACTGTGGGATTTCGGACCCACTAAGAAATATACTCTTCTAGAGTATGCTCGGTTAAAAGCAAATCATGTTAAAGATTACAAACGCATTGCTAGATGTGACCTGGTTAAGGGATTTCCCTCAGATCTGTTAGGATCTTCACCTTGTTAGAAGTGACCTTGTTAAAGGATTTCAAACACTCAATCAGAATGTCACCTTGCTAGAGGGTTTTACAAATAAGACTGTTAAGTCCACTCGGTTAAGAGATTTTCTGTCACTTCACAAAATAATAGTAATAAAAATCTATCTGCAACTTCACATCTAAAATGCTAAAGCAGATTCTTATTTGCTCAATACAATCTAGACATAGAACTAATCTTGTCCATCTGTTGGGCTCTATACTCTGTTATACAAATAGTTCTTCAAGCTTTTGTGCTCGGTAATTACTATGTAGCATCCTTGTGCATACACTTGCCTGCATACATTGTTTATCAATAGTTCCCTATTTATAAACAATTGCCAACCGCTTAATCTCCTTGATCACATTTCCCATGATCAATCATAGCCATCAGATCTTCAAACTTTGACCAGGTTCAATGTATTCTTTGATCTGAAAAATGTTTTACCCCACCTTGGAACTTGTGCTAGGGTATGCGGTTCAATTTGCGTTGTAGATCTTCATGCCGATTTTCCTTTGCCATAGATTCTTTAACAAACTTTATGCATGGCATACCAATCATTTAATCAGCTCCAACTCATCAGTTCCCTTCATTAAATAACGCATGTAACCATTTGATGCATTCTGTTACAGCTTGGTTACAACTCGGTAAATACTAAACTTTACTCGGTAGACACTCTGTCTTCATTAACCGATAGCGATAACCTTAGGGTTTACCGACTAGGTTCTTTGCTCGGTAACATAGTATAGTATTAACCTTACAATAAATAACATTGTATGATATCAAAACAATCTAAACATCATGATCTCATCATTGTCTAACTCGGTAATAGTTGCCCATTGAATAACTTATTCATCCCCTTATTCATCATATTCTTTCTATGTCTTTTACCAACACCTTTATACTCATCAAATCATACTTCTCAAGATATGGCAACATCATACTGATTTAGAAAATCAATTTCTTGACATCAATGACAAAATAATAATATTAAGACAGTAAATCATCCTTAATCAGTTATATCCATAATCATTAACAACCTTCTTAATATCCTTATTGAAATGCCAACAATCTCCCATTGTCTGTTAGAATGCCAACAATCTCCCCCTTTGGCATTGATGGCAAAACCAATTGATTTGACCTAATTGATTTGAATTGTTTTGATATTCTAAAATGTTGAAATGCTCTCCCCCTATCATCAGTCTTCTCCCCCATACATTATACTTCTCCTCTTTTCTTAGTCTTTCTTTTCTTCAGTCTTCTCCAGTTTTCCCCAGCCTTCTCCAGTCTTCTCCCCCTTTGACAACAATGCCAAAAAGTAAAGAACTAAAACATAATTTCTTCCTGTATGAAGTGATTTCTTGCTGTGATGTATCAACTTAGTCTCAGTCAGAGCATTTTGTCTTCAATTCCTGTTTCCTGTATTGTTTCCTGCACACCTTTAGAAAACCTCCTAAAGTGTGTAAATCAACATCAACTCCTAGAAGATATTTTGTAGAGTCATCGAATTGATTCTTTCACCAAACTCAGTCAGTGAGTGGAAGATAGGGGTAGGACCCCTAACTTACTTCTGATATATTCAAAAGTGTCCCTCGGCAGTGGCTTGGTGAAGATATTTGCTATTTGTTCCTTTGTGCTAACATACTCCAACACCACTTTCTTCTCTTGAGCTTCTTCTCTAAGATAATGATATTTGATAGAGATGTGTTTCGTCTTAGAGTGTATAACAGGATTCTTTGAAATGTTAATGGCACTAGTATTGTCACAGAATATAGTTACTGGCTCGGTAACTTTCTCATTTATACCATCCAACAGTTATTTGATCCATGCTATGTTGGTACAATTTAATGCTACAACAACATATTCAGCTTCTGCTATTGACTATGAAACACATCCTTGTTTCTTGCTAAGCCAACTTACTAGTCTTTCTCCTAAAAAGAAAGCTCCTCCACTTGTGCTTTTTCTGTCATAAATGTTGCCTGCCCAATTAGCATCAGTATAAACTTTTAAATCAAAGTCATTTCATTTCTGATATACTAAGCCATAATCCTCAGTGCCTTTCAAGTATCTAAAAATTCTTTTGATTGTTGTCATGTGTGTTTCCTTGGGATCTGCAAAGAATCTTGCAACTATACCTACTGCATGTGCTATATCTGGCCTAGCTTTCCAATCATGGATCGGTAAAGTGTCTCATCAACAGATGTAGATTCATCATTCTTTGATAATTTACAGTTGGTAGTCACAAGAGTACTTACTGGTTTTGAATCCTCCATTCCAAATTTCTTCAAGATTTCCTTTATGTACTTGGATTGAGTAATGAAAATCTCATTTTTCATTTGCAGTATCTGTAAACCTATAAAATACTTTATCTCACCGATTAATGACATCTCAAATTCTTTGCTCATTTCATTTCCAAAGTTCTTGCATAAAGAGTCATTTCCACAAAATATAATATCATCAACAAATATGGCTAAGATCAGTATTCCATTTTCATCATTTTTCATGTACATATTGTTGTTCTCACTTGTCCTTATAAAACCAATCTTAATCAAATAAGAGTGCAATCTTTCATACCATGCTCTAGGTGCTTGTTTCAAACCATATAATGCTTTGTTCAATTTACATACCTGATTTTTATTCTTGTCTTCAACAGATCCTTTAGGTTGTTCAATAAAAACTTCTTTTTCTAATATACCATTCAGAAATGCAGATTTGACATCCATTTAATATACCTTGAATTTTTTGTAAGCAGTGTATGCCAACAATGTTCTTACTCCTTCTAGTCTAGCCACAGGTGCAAAAGTTTCACCATAATCAATTCCTTCTTCTTGGGCATAACCTTTGCAAACTAGTCTTGCTTTATTTCGAATGACCTCTCCTTTTTCATTCAGCTTGTTTCTGAAAATCTTTTTTGTACCGATTACATTTTTGTCCTTTGATCTTGGGACCAATGTCCATGTGTCATTCTTCATGATTTGATCAATCTCTTCTGTCATAGCATTTATCCAATCTTCACTGTTAAATGCCTCTTTCACTATTCTCAGCTCAAATTCAGATATTAGACATGTGCTCTGTCTCAGTTTGTTCTTGTCATAACTAGATCATCCTTATCTCCTATAATCTGACTTGATGCATGATGTCTTCTAACATATTTGGCTAATACAAGCTCGGTAGGCTCTGTATGATCTTCTTCATCACTCGGTAACTGGATATTCTCTTCATTTTCTTCAACAGTTTTCTCGGTAAGACTTGTCAGTTGAACATAGAAAAATTCATCATAATCTTCTGGTTCCTTGGAATTTCCTTCATCATATCTTTCTACAAATTCATCAATTTTCACATTTGCACTTTCTACTATTTTGTTAGATGATTTGATTAGACATTTAAATGCTTTGCTTCTAGAAGAATAACCAAGAAATGTTCCTTCTTCACTTTTCTGATCAAACTTGCCATTTCTATCATCTTTGTGTACATAGCATCTACTTCCAAAGATTTTGAAATAACTTACATTAGGTTTCTTGTCATACCAAATTTCATATGGTGTCTTCATAGTTCCTTTCTTCAGTTGTACTCGGTTCACGGTGTAAACTGTTGTGCTTATTTCTTCTCTCCAAAATGTTTTTGGCACTTTCTTTTCAATCATCAGGGTTCTAGCACAATCCACAATAGATCTGTTTCTTCTCTCAACTATTCCATTTTGCTATGGAGTTCTTGGTGCAGAGACTTGTCTTTTAATACCATGATCATTGCAAAATAAGTTGAACTCATCAGATGTGAACTCTCCTCCTCTATCTGATCTAAGACATTTCAGTTGTCTTCCTATTTCGTTTTCAACTCTTGCCTTGTACCATTTAAACATTTGAAAAGCTTCTGATTTTTCTTTTAAAAACATAACTAACATCATCCTTGAGTAATCATCCACAAATAATATGAAATATTTATCACTATAATAACTCTGAACTTTCATAGGACCACAAAGATCGGTGTGCACAAGATCTAAAATTCCCTTAGAAGTGTAAGACTTATTTGTAAAGCTTGATCTTGTCATCTTACCCATCTGGCATCCTCGACACATAGCATTCTCAGGTTTTTCCAAACTCGGTAGACCTCTTACTCGGTGCTTCTTACTTATTTTGATCAGATTATCAAAATTTACATGACAAAACCTTTTATGTCATAACCAGGTATCATCTATCTTTGCATACAGACACTTATTCAGAGTTGAGTCAAGGTGAAATGTGTTACCTTTTGTTTGTGTCCCGGTAGTAGCTAACTTTCCATTCTTGTCATGAACTTTGACAATTCCTTTCTGAAATTCTATTCGGTATCATGTATTGTTTAGTTGTGCTACACTCAACAAATTGTATTTCGAACCTTCAACCCAATAAACATCATTGCATCTTGCATTGTCAAGAATTGTTATAGATCCTTTACCTTTTACTAGACATGGTGCATCATTACCAAATCTTACATAGCCTCCATCATAATCTTCTAACATAACAAACTTGTGTTTATCACCAGTCATGTGATGTGAGCATCCACTATCTATGATCCAAGAATCATTAGTATTTATGTGAGATATTAGGGCTTTTTCTTCATACCTTTCTTCATTCGATCCATCTTTGGTAGCCACATAAACTACTTCCTCTATATCAGTTTCATCTGATTTATCATCATTGGATTCCTCATCAGCTATTAAGAATGTCTTTCTATCTCTTCTTTTGAAGTCTCGGTGTCCTCTGTAATGATTGTCTTTTTGTCTATCATCTCGGTAATCTCTCTTTTCAGTAGAATCTTTGTCAGGACAGTTAGAAGCCATATGTCCTATCTTATCACAATTGAAACATTTCAAAGGTAGTTTTCCTTTATACTTACCTTTGCCTCTTAGTAACCTTCTGGCTAATAGTGCTTCAAACTCTTCTTGAATTCTGATTTCCTCATATAGTTTGTGTACTTCCTCCATGTTCTTATGAAATCTTTCACTTGCTCCACTGTGATCTCCTTCAAAGTACTTATACTTTCTTTCATTGTAATTATTAGATTCATCAAGATGAAAAGAACTAAATGCAGATTCAACTTTATTTACTGAAGACCCACTGTTATCAAAATTACTTAACTCAAATGCATGTAGCTTACCAATAGTAGCATCTAAAGAAAGTGGCATATTGGGTACAGACCTTAATTCATTGATTGCAGAGACTCTGATTGCATAAGCTGGTAGAAGGGTTCTTAACAACTTACTTGTTATATCCTTTTCTTCAATGGTTCAACCTACTCCTTTGATTTGATTGACAATCTCCTTTAGTCTTGTACTATACTGAGTTATGTTCTCACCTTCATTCATCCTCATAGATTCAAGTTGCCCTCTTAGACTGTCCACTTTTGCTCTTTGAACATGTTCATCACCGCCATATACAGATATGAGATTGTCCCACATTGCCTTCGCATCATTGCAGCCTTCTAGATTATTAAACTCTGAGTCAGTCAATGCAGATGTTATTTCAATCATTGCTTGGATATGTTCTTGCTTTGCCTTTATCTCTTCCATTGTCAATGGATAGGTGCTTGGTGTAATGAAATCATTCTCCAGATAATATACAACATATTCTCCAACTCCTGATAGGTGCAGCTTCATCCTTTTCTGCCATGTAGAGAAACTTGACTTGTTCAGCTTCGATGCATCCCTCTTATACATCTTTGGATCTTTGCCTCAAGTACCTTTAAATTTTTCTTCCGGAGTCCAAAGCTCTGATACCAATTAATAGTTCTGATACTTAATGTTAAGTACAAATGCCAAGCTGATAAGATGAGAGGGGGGGTGAATCATACAAACTTAATCTTCCATAAAAACATTAGATTCAACCTCGGTAACATATACTTCAGTGATATAACCAAAACTATTAAACATGCAAACTCAAAATTATATAAACATCATAAACCTCATAACACCAGATTTAACGTGGAAACCCAAATAAGGAAAAACCACTGTGGGATTTTGGACCCACTAAGAAATATACTCTTCTAGAGTATGCTCGGTTAAAAGCAAATCCTGTTAAAGATTACAAACACATTGCTAGATGTGACTCGGTTAAGGGATTTCCCTCAGATCTGTTAGGATCTTCACCTTGTTAGAAGTGACCTTGTTAAAGGATTTCAAACACTCAATCAGAATGTCACCTTGCTAGAGGGTTTTACAAATAAGACTGTTAAGTCCACTCGGTTAAGAGATTTTCTGTCACTTCACAAAATAACATTAATAAAAATCTATCTGCAACTTCACATCTAAAATGCTAAAGCGGATTCTTATTTGCTCAATACAATCTAGACATAGAACTAATCTTGTCCATCTGTTGGGCTCTATACTCTATTATACAAATAGTTCTTCAAGCTTCTGTGCTCAGTAATTACTATGTAGCATCCATGTGCATACACTTGCCCACATACATTGTTTATCAACAGTTCCCTATTTATAAACAATTGCCAACCGTTTAATCTCCTTGATCACATTTCCTATGATCAATCATAGCCATCAGCTCTTCAAACTTTGACCAAGTTCAATGTATTCTTCGATCTGAAAAACGTTTTACCCTGCCTTGTAACTTGCATACATTTCTTGGAACTTGTGCTAGGGTATGCAGTTCAATCTGCGTTGTAGATCTTCATGCTGATTTTCCTTTGCCATAGATTCTTTAACAAACTTTATGCATGACATACCAATCATTTAATCAGTTCCAGCTCATCAGCTCCCTTCATTAAATAACGCATGTAACCATTTGATGCATTCTGTTACAGCTCGGTTACAACTTGGTAAATACTAAACTTTACTTGGTAGACACTCTGTCTTGATTAACCGATAGCGATAACCTTAGGGTTTACCGACTAGGTTCTTTAGGGTTTACTGACTAGGTTCTTTGCTCGGTAACATAGTATAGTATTAACCTTACAATAAATAACATATGTATGATATCAAAACAATCTAAACATCATGATCTCATCATTGTCTAACTCGGTAATAGTTGCCCATTGAATAACATATTCATCCCCTTATTCATCATATTCTTTCTGTGTCTTTTACCGACACCTTTATACTCATCAAATCATACTTCTCAAGATATGGCAACATCATACTGATTTAGAAAATCAATTTCTTGACATCAATGGCAAAATAATAATATTAAGACAGTAAATCATCCTTAATCAGTTATATCCATAATCATCAACAACCTTCTCAATATCCTTATTGAAATGCCAAAATTCTCCCATTGTCTGTTATAATGCCAACACAACCTCTTTGACAGGGGAAAATGATCTTCATTATAGCTCCCCCTAAGCCAAAGCTTCTAGAGTAGTTTTCAGAGGGGATTTCTACACCGGAGCCAGATGTAGCAACATTTTCTATCAAACCTACTTCCTTCTTTCTCCAAATATTTTTCATTCACTCCTCACTTCTTCAACATCGATCTTCTTTACTAGTTCATTCCTTTTTATTGAATTGTCTCTTTTCATATTCCTGCTTCTACACACTTTAGTGATGTGTCCAATTTTATTATAGCTAAAAGACTTGATATTCCTTTGTTTTGAGTTTCTTGTAGTCATTCTAGATCTGCATTGATTAGTTTCATGCCCATAACCATTACACAACTAACAATAACCATAAAAGAATATATTTCTTCTATCCACAATTTGATTTTTGCAATTACTAGCCTTATGATCAAATTTATTGCATGTAAAACACTGAACATCTTGATTTATTATGTTTCTACATTTCAAATCCTTATGTTCAAAATTATTATAGGAGAAATAATAACCATTGAACGAAGAGTACCTTTGAGCATTAGGTTGTCTGATCGGAGGTTTCCTTGTGGAGCTTCTTTGATTCAAGGGTTGACTTTCTTTGTTTGCTTCTTCAATGCATTGTTCAAATTTAGCCTTATTCATATTGCCTTTATCTTTAGTTCTTTGATTTTAACATTCACCAGCTTCAAAACCTAATCCACTTTTATCTTGTAGATATTTTTGCATAGCCATCATTTCATCAAGTTCCTTAGTACTTTTCTTGAATTTGTCTTCAAATCTCAAGGTTACAACTTCTTGTTCCAGTCTTGCACATTATTTTGTCTTTTGTTTGATTAATTCATTCAAACATTCCTTAGTTTTCTTACTTTCCTCAAGTTGCAACTTTATATTGACAATTGTTTAATTTTCTTGCTTCAATTCCTTGCTGACCTCTTTATATATTTCTCTAGATTTCTTGATTTGTTCCCTCAATATTCTAATGCACTCATTTGCTTCTTTGATATTTTCTTTCAAATATTTTTTTTCACTTTTAATATTCTCAAGATCTTCAAGAGAAATCTACAACTCTCCATCTATAAGAATTTCTTCTACACTCAACTCAGGAGACATTTGTTCAGCCAACAAGATCTCCCTCAAAAAGTTACGTTAAAAACAAGGAACCAAAGCTCTGATACCAATTGTTGAATAACTAGATTATTGAGAGGGGGGGTGAATCGGTATTCCCTGAATCTTAAAACAATCTCATTGTTACTTTCCAAATTCACATCAATTAAAATACAACAAAAAGGAATGAGTGATTAAATGAACATCAAGAGAAGAGATACCATCCACATCAACATACACGAGAACACTAGATTTTTGTGTAGAAACCAATTGGGGAAAAACAACAAAGAGGGTTAACTCTCAATATAATATAACTAGTTATAGAATATTATAAGTGCTCACTACAAGGATCACTACCAAAAGGGCTTATTGCCCAAAAGAGAACAAACAAAATGAACTGCTAAAGTTGCATCTTACATATGAATGAAATATAGTTCCAATTAAGCTCAGTAGATAGACTTCTCACACTTCATTCGCTCTTCAGTTATTTGCTTCAATCATATCTAGTCACCATGTCACACTTCTGTTTGTGTGTCTCTATTTCCTATCTCTTATGTATTTTTCTCTATCTTTTTATATATTTCTACATATTTCATCAAAGGAATACATCTCATATATATACAAATTCATATCTCAAGTTGGCCATATCTCAAGTCTTTTTCATCAATTATTTTTGTAGCGGGGATGGGAACACTAACATAGTGTTTGACTTAAGCAATCCCCTATATAAAACAACACTTCTTCTCTATTTTCATGTGTGCAAGTTCAAATTTAATGATAGGTTGTGTTACAAGTTTGTAAAGAAGATAGAAACATACTTACCAAATTTTGAATAGGTGAGAACACTTGCACTAGGGTTCCCTCAAATCATGTTGAACACTTTTTGGCCGAATTACGGACAGACAAACTAACAAGACCTCTTGACTGTGGATCTGCAACTTTTTGTGTGCATAGACATCCTCAAATTGAGGCACCTAATAGTCATGTCTAGAATTTTTAGGCTTAGTTTTCATCTATGAGTTACTTTTGTGTCCTCTTTCCCAATTTGAGATACTATGTTGGTATCCAATTTAGTACTTCACTTTTATTGCTAAAATTTAACACTTTCTTATCATTTAGCCTAGATCTTATGTACATACATTCTAATATAAATTAATCAAAAGAGGACAATCAATCAAAGTGTTCAGGTCTGGGTAAAAGTATGGATTTGTGTCGCACTTAGAGCTAATTCGTACGATCTGGTTGGAATCATTCTAGTCGGAAGGGTTCTGGCTGGAACAATTCTGGTCGAACCAATGTGGCAGTCATGTGGCAATCATGTGGAAAAGGTGTTCTGGTTGGAACTCCTTTTCTATATAAGCCGCAAAAAAGGATTTTCCCCTCATTTTGCACTAACTAACTTAGAGTTTAGCGGCCAAGGAGAAGAAGGGGGAAAAGAAATTAGTGTTAATATATTAATGTTTTAGTTTTTTTCATAATTTTGTATAGTTTATTATTTTTTTAGTTTTTTAATGCTTAATAATATATTTGATGTCATGGAAATGGGGACAAGGCAACAACAAAGTTCAATGTTAATAAGTTAGTTTCAACCATAAAAACAAAACAAAGAACTAAAAACCATTCCAAACATATCAAAAGAGATTTCAAAAAAGCACGAAAGAAGTTTAACAAAATAAAAGAAAGGAGAAGAGCCTCCCTAAGATTGTTCCATGATGTCTTTCGATGCTTCTCCCTTGTTTCTCCCCTCTCCAAGTCCCAAATGAGTGTAGCTCTCAGCTTTTAGCACTAGCCATGGATGCCATATGGAGATTCAAGATGGTTGAATATGATAAGCAAATGCTATGCAAGTGTAGATAGTGATGCTATGAAAAAACTCTATGCTAATACCAGTATAACAACAATACTCTAATGCTTTTTTTTTTGCTTGAGGAGAAGGGTTCTATTTATAGAAGAAATGGGGAAATGAAGGGTTAAGATTGAGTAATCTTAACAAGGGTTAGGATTGAAAGATATTCAATCCATGTGAGACTTTCAACCCAATCCCGTGTTGACAAGTGTCACCATGAGGAGGCTTGAGAGGAGAGATAAGGAGCATTTAAATGCTTGAGGGGACATGATGGTTACCCTAGTCAAAGAAATAAATGCTTTGAAGAGGCACATGGGTTACATGAGGGTTAAGTTAGGGGTCAAAGTCCTTAACCATGGGTGCAAGTGGAATTAACCATTAATGGTCATGTAAGAGCCATAAGTGGTTTGGAAGACTTTAGAGGTTAATTTGTTGAACACACAAATCATTAATTGCTTTTCAAAGACTTTGGAGTCTTTGAGAAGTGACTCCAATTTACTTAGGAATGTGACAATATTTAGGGGATGGATTAGGTTAATTAGGAAGGGTTTAGAAGAATCTAGAAGGGGTTTAGGCATGCAAGTGGATTTTGTAGGAAAATGCAAGTGGGAGGAATTTTGGTATTTTCAATTAAAATAAAATCATTTATTTCAATTAAATGGTGTAATTTGCATTTGGATAAATATTCAAATAAATATTAATTTATTTAAATGAGAAAAAGGAAGATAAAGCATTAAAATGCTTGAAGACTTTAAGGGAAACCATTAAAGGTTTGAGAAGACTCTAGAAGGAAGCCATTAAATTTGAAGACTTTAAGGGAAACCATTAAAGTCTTAAGAAGACTTTAAGGGAAGCCATTAAGTTTGAAGACTTTAAAGCCATTAAGTTTTGAAGACTTTAAGGGAAACCATTAAAGGTTTGAGAAGACTCTAGAAGGAAGCCATTAAGTTTGAAGACTTTAAGAGAAACCATTAAAGGTTTCAAGTGGGTGAGGATAAATAGGATTTTAAATAAATAATTTATTTAAAATAGTTGTGCAACTTGCATTTGTAGGAAAATGCAAGTGGGTGGAGGATAAAGGTGATTTAAATAAATGATTTATTTAAAATAGTTGTGCAACTTGCATTTGTAGGAAAATACAAGTGGGTAGAGGATAAAGGTGATTTAAATAAATGTTAATTTATTTAAATGTGAGAGGTGGGATTTTGGGGGAATTTAAATAAATATTAATTTATTTAAATGTGAGAGAAAATTTAATTAAATAAATATGATTTATTTATTTAATTAATGGTCTAAATTTGTTAAGTGAATTAAATCAAATAAATTGAATAATTTATTTAATTAATAGTAGAAGAGGGTTAAGATGAATTAATTAAATATATTAATTTAATTAATTATTAATTGATGGTTAAATAATCAAATAAATATTAAATATTCATTTAATTAAGTGGACAGATTTATGTGACTACAATATTAATTTTAATTTTTTTTAATGCTAATAATATATTAGTTTTAAAATTATTTAATGGTTAAAATATTTTAATGCTTAATTATTTATAAATGTTGTACACATATACAATTAGATGTTAAAATGTTATCCTACGACCCCTTAGCACATACTAGGACCTCTTAAGACACTTAAGAGAACCTAGTACATCCTAGGACCTTTTAAGACATCATATAACCCCTTAGTCCATCCTAGGAGAAATTAAGACATGAACGACCCCTTAATACATCCTAGGACATATTTTTACGCCTTTTAGCATCCTAGCATGTATAACATAAGACCCCATATGACACCATAAAACCCCTTAAGACCCCTTATGTCTATAACGACCTCTTGTGACCTTTAGTGACTCCTTAAGACCCATTATGACCCCTAATGACCCCTACTAACCCCATATGACCCCATAGGATCATCTAGTGTCATAAGGGGTCATATGGTGTCCTTAGGGGTCATATGGGGTCCTAAGGGGCCACACATGTGTGGCCCCTTAGGACCCCATATGACCCCTAAGGACACCATATGACCCCATAGGATCATATAATGTCCTAAGGGGTCATATGTATGACCCCTTTTAACATCCTAGTAAGTGAAACATAACTCTTAGGACACCATATGACCCCATAGGGTCATATAGTGTCCTAAGGAGTCATAAGGGGTCCCCTTAAGACCCCATATGATGCCTTTTAAAGTACTAGTAGATACAACATACCTCTTACGACACCATATGACCCCATAGGGTCATATAGTGTCGTACAGGGTCATATGAGGTCACACGTGTGTGATCCCTCAGGACCCCATATAGCCTCTTTTAAAGTCCTAGCAGGTACAACATACCCCTTAGGACACCATATGACTACATAGGGTTATATAGTGTCCTAAGGGGACATATGGGGTCCTAAGGAGCCACACATGTGTGACCCCTTAGGACCCCATATGACCCATTTTAAAGTCCTAGTAGGTAAAACATACCTCTTAGGACACCGTATGACCCTGGTCATATAGTGTCCTAAAGGGTCATATGTGGTCCTAAGGGGTCCCACATGTGTTAAAGGGGCCACATATGTGTTCTAACACATGTGGAACCCCTTAGGACCCCATATGAGCTCTTTTAAAGTACTAGTAGGTACAACATACCTCATAGGACACATATGACCCCATGGGGTCATATAGTGTTGTACAGGGTCACACATGTGTTATAACATGTGTGACCCCTTAGGACCCCATATGACCCTTTTTAAAGTTTGAGTAGGTACAACATACCCCTTAGGACACCATATGACCCCATGGGGTCATATGTGTCCTATGAGGTCATATGGGGTCCTAAGGGGCCACATGTGTGACCCCTTAGGAGCCCATATGACCCCTTAGAACACCATAGTTTCATAGGGGGTCATAAGGGGCCGTAGATGTGTTCTAACACATGTGTGAGCCCTTAGGACCCCATATGATCCCTTTTAAATTCCTAGTAAGTACACCATACCCTCTAGTACATCCTAGGAGCTATTAAGACATTAACGATCCCTTAATAAATCCTAAAATATATTTTAACCCCTTTTAGCATCCTAGCATGTATAACATAAGACCCCATACATCACCATGAGTCCCCAAAAGACCCCTTATGACTGTAATGACCCCTTATGACCTTTAATGACCCCTTAAGACCACTTATAATCCCTAATGACCCCTACTGACCCCATATGACCCTATAGGATCATATAGTGTCATAAGGCATCATATGGTGTTCTTAGGGGTCATATGGGGTCCTTAGGGGCCACACATGTCTGGCCCCTTAGGACCCATATGACCCCTAAGGACACCATATGACCCCTAAAGACACCATATGACCCCATAGGATCATAGAGTGTCCTAAGGGATCATATGGGGTCCAAAGGGGCCACAGATATGTTTTAACACATGTGACCCCTTTGGACCTCATACGACCCCTTTTAACATCCTAGTAGGTGCAACATACCTCTTAGGACACCATATGACCCCATAGGGTCATATAGTGTCCTAAGGGATCATATGGGGTACTAAAGGGTCACAAATCTGTGGTCCTATGGTGTCCTAAGGGGTCATATGGGGTCCTAAGGGGCCACACATGTTTTCTAACACGTGTGGCCCCTTAGGACCCCATATGACCCCTATGGTGTCCTAAGGGGTCATGTGGGGTCCTAAGGGGCCACACATGTGTTCTAACACGTATGGCCTCTTAAGACCCCTATGACCCCTTTTAAAGTCCTAGTAGGTATAGCATACCTCTTATGACACCAGGGTCATATATTGTCCTAAGGGGTCATATGGGGTCCTAAGGTTCCACACATGTGTGATCGCTTAGGATCCCATATGACCCTTTGGGACATGTGTGACCGTTTAGGACCCCATATATGGGGTCATATGGTGTCCTAAGGGGTCATATGGGGTCACCCCTTTTAAAGTACTAGTAGGTACTGTAGACACCTAAAAATTGCACAACTAATATTCATTTAATCATCATTTATTCATCTATTAATTAGACTAGGGTTTAATTAATATCCCTATTCTTCCAATCAGCCTATTAATCAAATTACACACTTGATTAGAATCCATTTCTTCTAGCCTAACCTATTAATTAAACTAAGGTTTGATTAAGTACCCTTTTAGCCATTTAATTGAATAAATCTTATTTATTTAATTAAAACCCCTTTTCCCTTTTAGTTGAATTTACATTTGATTAAAAATCCCTTTGCATTCAAATAAATATTTTTTTATTTGTGAATAGTCTTCCCCACTTGCAAAATCCTACAAATGCAAGTTGCATCCCTTTTGGCTAAAATAAATTTTCTTTTTTATCTAAAATACCTATTTTCCTCCACTTGCATTCTCCTACATTTTTCATTATTATGCTAATATTCTTCTAGAACCCCTCTAACCTCTCATCAATTAGCCTAATTATTATAATCATGTCACATCCCTAAATTTGGGGGAGTCACTTCTCCAAATTTGGAAGAAATTCTTCTAAATGCGTTGAAGACTCTACCTTCTTCAACAAGTTAACTTGTTGAGTCTTCCAAACTTGTAAGGTTATCTAACTTTCAACAAGTTAACCTCCAAAGTCTTCAAAGAGAATTGAATGCCTCCTACAAGATCACATCATCCTAGCCCATGATGGTTGTCCCTTTGGCCATCCCTCAACTTTGCACAAGAGTTTACCTCTTGGACAATAGCATGATCCCTTTGATAATAGCATTATCCAATGATGTCATCCTTTTAGGTTACCCTAATTCTTACTTAGCATTTAATGCTTGCTTAGCATCCTCTCAAGCCATCTCAAGGTGACATTTGTCAACTTTGGATTGGATTGAATCCCCCTCATGGATTGATAACTTTCAATCCTAGCCCTTGTTGAGATTGCTCAATCTCAACCATCCATTTCTCTATTTTCTCTATAAATAGAGCCCATTTCTTCAATCTTAGGATCCATCATCTTGTGCATCAAACTTATAGTCAATTTGCAGGTTATTAAGGAGCCCAATTTGTCATTTTCAAGAACTTGGATCATCTTAGTTGCATGCTAGTTTAGCTTTTATTATGTTGATAGTATCATGCTAATCCATTTTCATGCTAGCTTAATTCATAACCATTGTATATCAATTTCATAGCAATCTCCATGTTAGTTTAATTAGCACATCTAAGCTTTCAATTTGGAATCAATCTTAGCCTCATATCTTGCATTTCATCTTTTCATATCATTTAATGATCTAGCTAGGATCTTAGTTGCATCCATTATGATCTTAACATATCCTTCAATCTCATTCTTTAGGTTGACATATAAAAGATCAAGTGCTTTTTCCATGTGAGAGCCACCTTGAATCTTGAAGATCCTTGGAGATAGAGGAACATGAGACGTGCTTGGGGTTCTTGATTTTGAAGCTAACTTAGTTTAGTTTCTATTTTGATTTCTAACTCTAACATAATGTTTCATGTGTGTGTTTGCTATTGTTTGATCCTCTTTGGCAGGTTTCACACTTTCCAACACATAGGTACAACATACCTCTTATGATACCATATGACCCCATAGGGTCATATAGTCGTACGGGGTCATATGGGGCCACACATGTGTAAGAACACAGGTGTGACCCCTTAGCTTCCCATATGACCCCTTTTAAAGTCCTAGTAGGTACAACATACCCCCTAGTACATCCTAAAAGTTATTAAGACCTAAATGACCCCTTAATTTCAATTGTTAAAAAAGTAGAAAAGCTATAAATAATTAGAAAAATCTATAAAATAAGGTTTAATAAAATCTAAATAATATTTGGTTTCATATAACATACTTAAAAAAATTTGAAGCCTTCTAATATTAGATATTTATTTAATTGAAAAGAAAATGATTTAATATAACATACTGGAAAATATTTGAAGCCTTCTACCAAAATCTTAAAAAAATTGAAAATATTTGTCGCTTTATATAAAAAAATGTTGCTTTTATTTGCAAAAACAATTGATTTAATTCAAAAAGAAATTATAATATTTCACACATCTTTATTTCATATTTTAAAACCAAAAAAATAATTATTTGTATAGGGTTGAAGAGGCATGGTCGCTCAAATGACCGGTTGCACCGAACTCTAATGATCTAGCTAGAAGGGTTCTAGTCGGAAGTGTTCTAACCAAAACCCTTCCAACCGAAATGTCCTAAGTGGCACCCACATCACCAAATTTGACAAATTTTTGAAACTTCAAACTTCCGCAACAAAAATTATTAAAAATACAAAAAATACCTATTAGAGTTATCTTGTATTAGCTAATAATTATTTATTTAATTATTAGTCTATTATATACTATGCTTAAACTAAACTTAGGCATTTAATAATATTGTAGGTCTAATTATTAAATACTCATTATCCCTTTAGGGTTTCTTTAGGGTTGCACACGTTTAAGGTTGCTAATATCCTTTTATAAGGATTGTATTGTACTTTTTCATTTAATTGATTCCCTCTCTGAATGATAATCTTCTTCTTCAGAGCCATTATTGTGTTTTTGCCTCCAATCTTCTCTTGTGACAGGTATTTTGCTAGCTGGTGTTCTTGGGATCTCTGAAGTTGTATTTTCTCAACTTCTTCATGGTATCAGAGCCTACATCTGTTGCTGCTTGTTCCTGATTTTTCAGAAGATTTTTTGGAAGAAGGTTTCAAGCTTTTTCAGAGCTTTTTAATTGGATCTCGGGTAGCTATTTTTTTTTAATCATTTTAGGCTCAAACACACCTCACCGTTGAGCTCATAATGCCCAAAAACCCCCATTTCCATATAAAATTTGTCAAATTTCGACAAATTTGGGTTCTAGACATTTTTGGCACGAATTTCGAGGAATTCGTCAGAAAAATCATTAAATTTTTTTAATAGCAGTTTGGTCCAAAAATAAATACCTCACCGTTGGCTTTCGAAGAGCATTTCCAGTCAATTTGATATATAATTCGACCTATTTCAATGACAAGGGCATCTGGGCCATGATTTTTTCATTGGCATGCTTTACGAGGCACAAAAATTCGTACGATTGTACCTGCAAATGTGTCAGAAAAATTTCCTCAAAAAAAAAATCCCTCTTTATGCCCTAAAAGAGGGTTTTTTTTCTCTTTTAGCTGTAACTTGGTCATACGGAGGTGCTTTTTCAAAAACTTTATATCATCAAAAAGCTCTTTCCGAGCTCTCTTCAGATCTGGAGGTTTGATCTTCTAATTTTTCTTTTTTGATGGTGTTTTTTTTGTTGTCAAAGCGAGAAGTTCATTTTTGCACTCTGGGAGACATAATTTGAGCATTCGAACTCTGTTTTTTGAAAACTTTATATCATTGAAAATCTTGTTCTATGTTCTTTCCCATCATATGAGTTTTTCTTTCTAGATTCTGCTCTACATTTAATTCATTTTTTTGCTTTTTAGCACTCTGGTGAATATGTTGGATGTTTCAGGTCATGGGATCTCTTTCTTTGAGTAGAATGTCTTGCCTTTGGCTGTTCTTTCTATATTTTTAGCCTTATGTCTCTTCTGATCTTTGCATACATCTTTTTGTAAGCATTTTTTTTTGCAAACGCACTGAGATAAAGTGCCACTATGCATTGTATACTTGGGATCTTGCACATCTTGTGCCTTATTGTACATGGACTACATTATAAAGTGTCATGGGAGGTTGATGTTTGCCTTTGTTTGCCATCTACCTTTGTCAAGTGAGTTTTCCTTCCACGACATTAGCCTCATGATGTGTGTCAAGTGAGTGTTCCTTCCACGACACTGTGTACTTTCTCTGCACCTTTAATGTTCCTAGTTCTTCATCATGCAGTTCTTGTTGGCCATCTTTTTTAGTGTACCTGTCCCTCACCCTTGTCCGCAATATGGGGGGGCGGGGGTTTCTCCTATTGTTCTAATACTTCCTCGGTTCGTTGGATCAACTCTTCAAGCTTTGGTGTTCTATGCCATCTATATCTTCGAGTTCAGTTGTTTGCCTTTGTTTGTCATCTGATTCGAGTAGTGTTATTTGAGGGCACTCATGCAGATTACAATATTATCTACCTGATCATCTTCTATTTCAATGGAGGTTCTTCAGATCTACAGTTATTCTTCGACAGTGTTTGCAGGTTCTTCATGCTTCAGTGATACTTCTGCTCTTCTTTTATTCCTATCTTTTGGAACATTCTTGTTTGGAGGCTTCTTCAGTCCTTCTCTTGTATTCCATCTTTTTGTGGAGTAGATTTTTTTTCCCACGTGGTTTTCTCTATTTCTCCCGTTCATAGAGATTTGGTTGTGATTGGGTACCTCATCAGGCTTTGTTGCTGGGACCCAAATTATTTGCCTTCTTCATGTAGTTGCATTTTTCTTTCATGCATTTTGTTTTTTAGTTACTCCCTAAGTTCATCTTAAGGGGGGGTGCTACAACTATCTTGTATTAGCTAATAATTATTTATTTAATTATTAGTCTATTATACTCTACACTTAAGCTAAACTTAGGCATTTAATAATATTGTAGGTATTTAATAATTATTCTAATTATTAAATACTCATTATCCCTTTAGGGTTTCTTTAGGGTTGCACACCTTTAGGGTTGCTAATATCCTTTTATAAGGATTGTATTGTACTTGTTCATTTAATTGATTCCCTCTTTGAATGATAATCTTCTTCTTCAAAGCCATTATTGTGTTTTTGCCTTCAATCTTCTCTTGTGATAGTATTTTGCTAGCAGGTGTTCTTGGGATCTCAGAAGTTGTATTTTCTCAACTTCTTCAATACCCTTTTGTAGAGATCAAAGTAAAGAATCTACTCATATAATTTTTATGATGTTTTGACTTGATTTAGTATATATTATTTCAAAAATACTACAAGTAGGTATTCTAATGTTCGATAAGAGGCTAGTTTGAAAAGCGAAAAAAAATATAGAATCACCTCAAAAAAAATTGAAAAAAAATATGGTTTACTAGAGGAGAAAGTCTTCTCCAAAGGGTTTTTTATTTTTATTTTATTTATTATCATAAATTTAATAGGCAAAATGTGGTGGGGAAAAAAACTGTCAAATTTAGGTATATTCAACTTTAAAATGTTATAATGAAGAAAATATACATTGAAATATTTTTATTTTTTTTTATGCACTGTATATGTTTGTCATCTATTAGGGATATCAAAATTAGAAAAAAATAAGTTGATTTATGATTTGTTTTTGGGTGGGAACTAAACTCCTTGATTTTTTCAGCATTTTTCAGTAGTAAAAAAATTGACTTTAAAGTTAAAAAAACATATCAATTCCTAACAATTTTTTTTATAAAATAATAGACTTAAACTTCCTCAAATTTTGCACATTTCATCAGTTTACATCATCTTCAAATTCAAAATACAAATGTCACTTTTATGGCATCGAAATTGAACCGTTATTATTTTGTTAACCTTTTCCTTTATAAAAGTGTGACACGGGTTTGTATTTTTACCCCTCCCCTTTTAGAAATAAAGTTAAACCTTATTCATTGTTCCCCATTGATTTTTCATGGATAATTGGGATCTTAGTTTGTATCCATAGGCTAGGAACTATTTTTTCACAACTTTGCAAATATTTTAAGCATAGACCTTGAAACTATGGAATCTAGTCTATATTTTTGTTTATGATCATTTTATGTTGAATTTTTATCAAAAATCAATTTTGTGACTCATACAAAAGCTAGTAATTTTCCTCATTTAGAAAAAAAATTTATGATAGTGAAGCTTTGCAGAATTAATCACATAGGTTTGCAAATTTGGAGAATAAATTACAACATCAAGTTTTCAACATTGTTTGCTCACCATTATTGCAAGGATGATTGAAGCTTCAAGGAATGTTGGATGATGATAGAAGCCTTTGATTGATGATTGAATTGTACCTCTCCTCAATCATTTGGTATGATCTCATGTTGATCTCGTATTTTTCAATTTTAATCTTCAAAAATGATATTTATCATTTAGTTGTTGTTATTTACATATTTTTGCACTTCTGAGGTGTTTTGTACACCACCTTCTAATTGATTCACCTAGGGATATGGAATATGATACAATTGAGTACAGTTTCCTTGTATGTTTATTCATATCATTGCTCACCACAATCTTAGACACACTTAAGGTTCAAAGCACACAATTTATTTTACATCTAATTCACTTATTTGTGGATGTAGAAAGACCAAAACTAAGGCTTGACTGAGAAAAGATCCCATATAAAAAATGGATTAAAAATTGATTGTTTACAATTCATCATCAGGGTGACAATATTTCACATATTTGGAATATAAATTGTCCCAAAAATCTTTCATATCTTCTAACCCTTCAAAATTTTAACTCCAATCAATTTTAGAAGGGCAATGACAAGAAAAGATTGAGTAGAGTACCAATCAAGTGGTTACTACATCTAATGCTCTTTCTTTCAAGCCTCAAACTATTTTGAGATTTACAACATATAGTGAATTTATAGATCACATGCTCAAAGTTTTTTTAGATCATTAATTTGGTTTATCTTCCCCTCACTCATCTATTAGATCCATCTAAAGGATTTCTTAAGCCTAAATGGTCTAAAGAGAAATCATTTTGTGTAAATATCAAAGGATTAAGGGTCATCATACACATATTTATATGGCTCTTGAGCATGAGGTGCATAACTTAGATCAACAATTATATTATTTGTATGTTGATGGTGTAAAGGATGGGGTTACTTATTTAATTTATCCACCTCACTAGAATTTATATATATATACAAATATTTTTCCCTCTTATACTCAATCTAAAAATATTAAATTCCAACAATGCCCAATTATATCACTACTCCTATAGCCTATATGCACAAGTATAAAGATATTGTTCATCCATAACATTTTGATTCGTCTTCCCATTCATAGATGGACCTTTTTGTGGTGATGCCTCCATCTAGAAATTACTATCTATATGCACCTATATTTATTTAATTTTATAATTAGGAGATTCTCAGAACAACTATTATGGGTTATTGTGTGTTTGTGGTACTACCCATGGTAATTCATGTGAATGTATCCTTACTAATTGAAATAAAACATTTTTTTATTTGCATGAACAAAATCGTAAAGGGTCATCATTTGCAACAAGATAGTTATAGCTTTAGTTATATATTTGAAGAAAAGTAATGGTTCCCATATTGCTCCTTTAGGATTCATGTTCTTGCCTCTTTAGGTAGGGCTTGATGAGGTTTTTTTTTTTTCATGTTATTACATTGTTCGAAAAACTTTTGTCACTTGAATGTCTTTCTTAGAACAAATAAAGTTGATTCCTTATATAATCCCTTGATGTTTAAAATATTTTAATGGAGATAAAATAGTGAATGTAAAAGGAGGTTCATATGCAACTATTTTCAAGTCAAGTAACTTCACAATTGATAATTATATATAAAGTCTCACAAAACATATTTATTATTGTCAATAATCACATGGTAACTCCTAATGAAGCTCCTTGTGAGAATTAAGATTTCATAAATTACATTATTAAAGTGAAGCAACTAAGTACAAGTTGAAAATCAAGATAAGGAGCGAACAAAGCTCTCTTCATTATCTCATAATAATTTTTAAGGGTGGAAAGAAACTTACAATTGTTATCATCCACTACAAAAGTGATGGAAGAATAAAAATTCCTTATCCATAGAAAAAAAAATTATATTCTTATCCTCCAAGGAAGGAGATGAGGAAAGTAAACTTTTTACAATTTCATTGTTACTTCTTTTGAAGATACTTCCTCCATGTGGATACCAAAGAAAAATACAAATATTTTAAGGCACAAATAGATTCCACTCTAAAAGTACATGGGTAATAGATAAAATAGTATCAAACCCATTTCTCATATCTCAAGAACATTTACCAAAAGTAACATATCATTTTGAAATTTGATTTCTTGAAAGTGGTTGAAACAGTAGAATTAGGATGAAAATTATCTAATGGAAAATGATCCTTTGAAATATTATAGATGATATTTAGAGCTTTCATGGTATATACAATAATCTACTTTATTTAGATAGTATCTTCCACTCAAGAGGCATATTCTTTACGACATTGACCATTTTATATTGTATTCATGTGATATTTTAAAGGTATTTCATACATTTCTAGTGTTTATAATTTTACTTTTAACATGTTCAATCGTATATTACTAACACATTTTTTTTTCCTATGATGCTTACAAGATCTTAAAGAATTACAATGCTCAAAGCTTATGCTTCTATGAAATGCTAGCTGGTTTATGTTTTTGATACTTAAGAACTCTTATCATCATGGTATCTAACATTTCTTTGTCCATAAAAGAGATTTCCGTCTAATATTCATGGTTGTTTTCTCCATAGAATTAGTTCAGGAACAACATTGGGGCATCATGGTACCTCTCATATATGTGCTTTCAAGAGAAAGCCTTACGAATTTTTTTATGTCATATGATGTTATCCTTACATTTGTAAATGCTCATTGTATTTTTCATGGTTAAATTGTTTAACACATTTTCTACTCTCCTCCAATCTATTTGCATTATTTGCATGCAACTATTTGGAGGGATGCACGTGAGGTTTATGGTATACATGATCAAGATGATTTTCCATATGGTACCATTATTTTTGGTAGCCCAAGGTGTGACCTATTCACTTTTTACCTTTAATTAATGTCATAGGTGTATTTGTTCCGGTACAAATGGAACCTCTCTCCACTTCTTATATCTTTTATTGTTTTTTATTAAAGACCCTATATTTTTCTTAGGTATTTGTATGATGCTAGTCATTATATTTTTTATTTGTTTTATGAGTTAAGATAGTGCGCTCAATTCAAATAAGCATATACCAAGAAGTAACTTCATTTCTATTTGGTGAGATAAGATCTAGCACACTTAAATCAAGGGAGCATATGCCAAGAAAAAAATGCATATCCTTATATAAATCCTAGTTATAAATATAAATAAATTTATTTTATTGTGGATGTCCAATTTCACTTTCACATACATTTTTATGGTAAAATTGTAACATTAGAAATTGTATACCTTGCACATTTTCCTTGATTTTGGACTCTCTTTAACTTAGTTACTCCTTAGGCAATGATAATAGTACAAGTGATACATTTTCTACTAAGAGTTGGCACATAACTTTAATTTCACCTCACATTCACTCCCAAAGATTGATCTTGATCCATAGCTTTTTTCTACTTTGAAAAGTAAAATTGAACTGAACATCAATCTCATAATTTGTAAGAACAACCTCTAAATTTTGAAGTCTTCAATTTTGATTTTAAAACCCAACATTGCCCTTCCAAATAATTGATGTTATACCAACTCAACTCAATAGGTTCAATGGATTTTTACTCGAGAACTATTTCTAATTAATTATCAAAAACATATAACCTAAAAATCTAGCACATATTAAGAACATGCATTTGCATAATTAAAGCATTTATTCTATTACAACATTTACTCACATTAACATGCACAACACTTATTGTATGCTTGTCTATTATTCTAAACTATTCATATTAATATGTACAACATTTATTGTATGCTTGTCTACTATTCTAAATTCTGTTCAAGAGTTATTGACTTAATACCTAAAGAATTTTATCCAAAATAAATATTCTTCTCAACCACCCAACAACTTTTCATGCATGCATTAAGTACAACATCAATATGCATTAAGTACAACATCTAGATAGATTGAGTACATACCAAAATTAAATCTACAATCATAAAGTGAACCATAGATAAAGGATAGACAATTTACATATCATAAAGGAATTATCAACTCACAACCTCTCCATATGATATCAATTCAATTATAAATTATTTTATTCATTTAATTTGTATACAATAATTTAAAATTAAAAAATTATCTATTTATTATTTATTTATTTTATCATATATATAAACAATCATTATATATGTATAGCTTAATTATTTTGTCATATATATATATATACAAAAGATTTTGTCCTACATTTTCAATGTCAAAATCACATAAAACCCGAAGTAATAGATTGCAATTGCTATTCTTCTATCTACCAACAAATTAGTGGATTTTACTTTCCCAATAGTCTCCACCAACAATAAATACTTATATGTTCATCATTTGCAACAAGATACTTAGAATTTTAGTTATGTATTTGAAGATAAGTCATGGTTCCTTTATTGTTGCTTTAGGATTCATAATCTTGCCTCTCCAAGTGGAGCATGAGGAGGTTGAATTTTTGTTCCATGTTATTCCATTATTATAAAGACTTTTGTCACTTGAATGTCTTTGTTAGAACAAGTAAATTTGATTCTTTCTATGCTTCCTTGATGTTTACAATATGTTAATGGGAATAAAATTGTGAATGTGAAGTCATTTCACACTTAATAATTATCTATAAAATCTCACAAAAGATATTTATTATTGTCAATAATTACATGGTGGCTCCTAACAAAGCTCCTTATGAGAATTAAGATTTCATAAAGTTATGAAACAATTGAGTACAAGTTAAAAATCAAGATAAGTAGAAAACAAAGATCTCTTCATTATCTCTCAATATTTTTTCATGGTTAAAAACAACTTACGATTCTTATCATCCATTACAAGTGAAGCAAGAGTAAAAAAAATCTCAACCATAATAAGAAATATTATATCTCTATCCTCCAAAGAAGGAAATGAGGAAAGTATGGTTTAGGCACTCTCATTGCCACTTATTTTGAAGTCACTTCCTCCATATGGATACCAAAGAAAAATACAAATATTTCATTTCACAAATAGATCTCACTCCAAAAGTATATGGGTAATAGATAACAAAGTCTATATGGGTAATAGATAACAAAGTTTGATATCATACCCATTTCTCATACCTCAAGAAAATTTACCAAAAGTAATATATCATTGAAATTTGATTTCTTGAAAGTGGTTGAAACAATAAAATTTGAATTAAAATTATCTAATGAAAAATGATCCTTTCAATAACATAATATATAGAGCTTATATATTGTATATATTAAGATGGTGTCTCTCACTTGGGAGGCATTGACCATTTTAAATTGTACTCATGATATATTTTTAAGATGTTTCATACAATTCTAGTGATAATATAATTTTACTTTTAGCATGTTCAATCACATCTTACTAACATAGTTTTTTCTTATGATTCTTATAAGATCTTAAATAATTACAATGCTCAAAGCTTATGACTCTAAGCTCATCTCATCTTTTTTAGGTTACCCAATGCTAACATGTTATTTTTCTTAAATACTTATTAACTCGTATCCTCATGGTATCTAACATTTCTTTGTGCTTAAAAGAGACTCCATCTAACATTCATGGTTGTCTGCTCCATAGAAGTAGGTGAGGTACAACATTTGGGGCATCATGGTACCTCTTATTACATGTGCTTTCAAGAGCATATCTTACTAAGTTTTTTATTATGTCATGTGATGTTATTCTTACATTTCTAAATACATTTCGTTGCATTTTTCATGGTTAAATTTTTCAACACGTTTTTTCTACTCCAATTTTATTGTTTTCTTTGCATGCAACTATTTGGAGGGAGGCACATGAGGTTTCTAGTATGCTTAGATTACTTAGCACACAATCAAGGTGATTTTTCATATGGTACAATTATATTTTTTGCTAGCCCAAATTGCAACCTATTGATTTTTCACCCTTGAGTAGTGTCCTTAGGTGGTGTCTTTGCTCCACTAGAAATTGATCCTCTCAACTCCTCTCATTTTTTTTTAATTGTAAAAACAATGTTCTTATTTTTTATAACTTCTCATTTTTTTAATTAAGAAAAATATATTTTTCTTAGATGTCTGTATGATGCTACTTGTTATATTCTTTATTTGTTTTGTGAGTTAAGATAATGCACTCATTTCAAGTAATCATATATCAAGAATCAACTTCTTTTTTATCTTGTAACATAAGATAAAACACTCATTTCAAGGCAACATATGCCCACTTTAAAACCCATATCCTTATTTACCTAACGGTAAAATTGTAGCAATCAAAATTGTATAAAACCTTGAACATTCCCCTTTTGCTTTTGGGTCTCTCTTTACCTTAGTTAGTCCTTATATGCAATGATAATAGTACAAGTGACACATTTTCTACTAAGAGTTGGCACATAATTTTAATTTTGCCTCTTGCTAATTACATTCACTCCCAAGGATTGATCTTGATCTTTAATTTTTTTCTTCTTTGAAAAAAACTACAATAATTTGTAAGAATAATTTCTAAATTTTAAGTCTTCACATTTAATTTTAAATCCCAACATTGCCCTTCCAAATAATTGATGTATACTAACGGAACTCAACATGTTCAATTGATTATCCCTAACATGTTCAACATGTTTTACTCAAGAATTATCCCTAACTGATTATCATAAATACAACACCTAACTTTTTATACATATTAAGAACACCCCTTTGCATAATTAGTACAACATTTACTCATATTAACATGCATAACATTTATTGTATACACAACTTTTTATACATATTAAGAACACCCCTTTGCATAATTAGTACAACATTTACTCATATTAACATGCATAACATTTATTGTATACACAATGTTCAAGAATAATTGACTTGTAACTTAAATTTTTTATGTATTCTTCTCAACCACCCAACAACTTTGCACGCATGTATTAAGCACAACATGAAGATGCATTAAGTACATGTACAACATCAAGATAGATTGAAAATACATATACCAAAATTAAATCTAAAATTAAAGTGAAACCATAGATAAAGTGAACCGTAGATAAAAGATAGACAATTTACATATTATAAAGGAATAATTAACTCACAACCTCTCCATATGAGATGAATTTAATTATATATTATTTTATTCATTTAATTTGAATACAATAATTTTAAATAAGATAATTATCTATTTATTATTTAATCATTGTAATATAAAACAATTATTATCTATATATTATTTAATTATTTTGTCGTATATATATTCAAAAGATTTTATCCTCCATTTTCAATATCAAAATCACATAAAACCCGAAGAAATAGATAATATTTCCTATTCTTTCCATCTGTCAAAAAAATTAGTAGCTTGTATTTTCCCAGTATTCTCTACCGAAAAAAGTCCAAATTGTTCAAGTACCGAAAAAAAACTCTCGGAAAAAATGCTTCATTATCACATTTGTGGTTCAAATCCCAATAATCTCAATAATTAAACATAAAAGACCAATAGATTTTCCCCATTTTTAATAACTCGAATTTTTTCAATGAAATTTCATCAATATAAAACTTCCACCAAAATATTTAATTATTAAAAGAATATTCATTAAATTCACTTGCATAGAAAATACTCAAAACGGAAATACTTCCCGCTTTAGTTTTCTTAAAAGCTAAATTCACTTTGATTTTCTGAAAAATTAAAAGCCCAAAATTCATATTAATTTTTTCCAAGAATACTAATCAGATTTGTTCTTTTTTCTTAACTTTCTAAACATTAATTTTCTCATTTAATTTTCTGAGACTGCTTTGATGATTCGAAACTCTTTTTTCTTAACTTTCAAAACACTCTAATTTTCTCATTTAATTTTCTGAGACTGCTTCAAAACACTAATTCTCTCATTTAATTTTCTGAGACTGCTTTGATGATTCGCTTTAATTTTCTGTTCCGAGTTGTGTCCTTCAACTACAACATTATCTGAGATCAAATCTCTGCGAAGCGCTCTCAACAATTCAAATGCCCTGTGTTCGTAGAAAATGGAACCGTACAACGAATTTCCAGCTAATAACAGTAAAAAATAAAAAACAAAGACCTAACAGTTCTGTACACAGCGGAAACACAATATACACTACTGTGAAAGTACAGAAGTGGTGGCCAAAACATCAAACCATAAAATGATTTCGAAATCAGTTCTCTACTATTATGAGTATCCGTACTGTTCGCAGAAGATGCTTGCACATCCTATTTACATGTTACAACATTACAACAAAACTGCACATTTAAAATTAATTGGGCTCTGTAAATCCGAACTGCAGTAGCATGCATTTGAAAAATATTCCTCGCATTCTACCCGCTATATATTTATTTAACCTTCACAAGGCTGAAAAAATGAGACGGAGTGGTCTCTGTGATTAGAAGTATTTACACGCTGCAAGTCATGGCAGGCATTTAACTGAAGAGACTGCAAAGGCATAACGATAAGTATTGGCATACTGGAAAGATATGGAGCCTCCTGATTTTAACGGTTTCCCATCATTGACCAGACAGTCGTTGTATCTCAAACGCTTGAAAATTTTGGGATTTATGAGTCGTGCAGAGCTGAACCATCCACAGGTGAGGTGGATCCCTGCTATTGGGCAGCCTGTCACGCACACATTCAGGATTTGTACAGTGTATGTGGGAATGCCGTTGGGCATTGGGGTGGTAGCTCCCTGATACACCACTATGTCTTCTTTTGCGCATGCTTCCCCTATGCGCTCTGAGGTACCTGCACATTTAGTCAATAACACAGTCAAGTTTAAAGCTCTTTAGGTTTTTGCAGTAGGCGTGAATAAAGCGTTTCGAGGATTCGACCTACCGACATCCATCAGCCCGCGGTTTTCGAAGCTTAAATTCGCATCCTTATTCGTGAGATTTGATGCTCCGACGTAGTGGGAAGTTCTCATTCCTGAAACACCTGCAACAAAATTTGAAATATTATGCAAATGTACGCAAATATAACAGTGATCCAGTCAGAATTCCACGCTTGGACTGTTTCAAGCTGATATTTTAAAAAAATCATCAGGTAAAATGCTTTACTAGCGTAAATTTAAGCTGAAAATGAAACTAGTAAGGGGAAGTTATCATTCCTGAGAGGCCTGCATCAAAATTTAAAATATTATGCAAATTTACGCAAATATAACAGTGATCGAATCAGAATTCCACGCTTGAACCGTTTCAAGCAGATATTTTTAAAAAATCATCAGGTAAAATGCTTTGCTACTGGAAATATAAGCTAAAGATGAAACTAGTAAGGGGAAGTTCTCGGTCCTGAGAGACCTATAACAAAATTTATTATATTTTGCAGATGTACGCAAATATAACAGTGATCGAGTCAGAATTCCACGCTTGAACCGTTTTAAGCTGATATTTAAGAAAATCATCAGGTAAAATGCTTTGCTAGCGGAAATTTAAGCTGCAAATGGAATTTGTTCAGACCTGAGGTACAGTTGAAGAATATGCACACTGCAAAGAAGGCCGCGGCATGGATCAAGTTAATGCTGTAGAGAGTATGGCACGCTGAAAACATCCGCATTGTAGCTGTCCACGACTAGGCAAGTAGTTGCACAATTTTTAAGATCGCGTACATAAGATTTCGACTGCTACTCCAGATAACTTCCTATCAGACGGTATCCTGATCAATTATTACCCCTGCAAACAGTATGAGCATAATGTCAAATTCTTGTGGAAAAAATAAATATAAATAACAAGCCGCGCAATCTGCACAGGATGATTCAAATTTTAGCTTAAAACCTCACTTATTTTTTACAAAACATGCTTACAGCATAAAACAAAACGCTACAAGGTAAAGAACTGCAATATATCACTCGATCAAGTTCGACGGGGACTTATGTAATCGATTCGGACGCTCGGCTCACCGCTGGGATGGACACAGGTTTCGAAAAGATCTGCTACGACTAATTTCACCATAATATTTATTGTATGCTGATAATGAACAACCTCCTGGTTTAAAGCTTTGTTGATCTGCCATGGTTCATAGTCATACCACAAAGGCTTTCTCTCTGAAAAATTAAGGACAAAGGCGTTATCTCTTAAAAATAAAATAGTCCATACGACAAAAGCTTTCTTTCTGAAAAAATTAAGGACACAAAATTCTGAAAGAAGGAAATGCCATGGTTCATACGCCAAAGGCTTTCTCTCTGAAAATTAAGGACGAAGGCTTTCTCTCTGAAAAACAAAATAATGGCCTTCTCTCTGAAAAGTAAAACGCTTTCTCTCTGAAAGATTAAGGACAGAAACTACGCAACGCAGGAGTGCTCTGGTAAAGGCAAACAGAATAATTCTTACTTTCGTCCTGAGACGGGAACTTTAGAGCAGCAATCATCATTTCATACAAAGCTTTCATGGAACTTATTACAAAGGGTAAAAAGTAAAATACAGAGCCATGGAAGAAAATTTAAAAAAGAGTGCAAAATTTAGACACCCGTCGAAGAATAATAAATACATTATACAAGTATTCATCAATTTACATATTGATGATCACTCATGGCAAATCACATAGAATGTACGGAAGCAACGGTTCAGAAAACAAATCATACTTCGAAAGTTCGAGAAAGCATGTGTTGCGGAGAGGAAATCTTCGAGCCTAGTGAATTCTGAAGCCAGCACTCAGTAAATCTCTAGCGCGACCCTGACATTTGCAATTCTGGAACTCTGGAAGGAGAAAATTATTGCTTTCCGTCCAACCACACGAGGATTTATAATAATGCTTCATGCAAAAGGAATCTTCATGGAAATGGAATTCCTACTCCTGCCTCCTTCAAAACATCCGCTTCGCTCAAACTCTTACACAGACTGTCGCCCAGCTCATATCTTCGGAACGCCAAATCTCGCCTCCAAACAACATCATATTAAAAAAATAAGAAGCAGAAGACAGAAAAGGAAGAAGCACCTAAAGCACAGGTAGCGAGAAGCCGTCATTAATGAAAGCATTTGCGGTACCAACTACATCACCGTTCACCCGTAAGAACATAAATTCCGCATTTACTTCCCTAAACCCTGCAAATTTGTCTCGACCTCCTTTATGTCTCTCACTAACCCCTCAATTAGTTAACACGGTAATTAAAGTTCCGCCAGATTCCCAGCCAATAACATCAAAAAACGTTCACGCCGTTGAATCAATCTCGCCTTTTATTTTTATGAACCCTGAAATTTGAACCCTAATGGTGGGCCAGGAGCGTACGAAGAAGCCCCGCCATACTTTCACCTTTTCCTTGGCCCACAACTCAAGGACGCCACAATCTCCCCTTCTGTCTATGATGATAGCCGCCATTATTTATGATGGCTTTCAACAACTGAACAGCTCATACACGGACACATTCCTTTAACACGTGTGCAGTATACAGCCACCTGTCCTCCTCGGTTCTCGCGCTCTCCACCTCTGTACAGTACATGTTCTTGGCCAGAGCGTGTGGGTAATTCACTGAGTACTATTCCATCTTAATCCTTAACCCCCGGCCATAACCACAGATTCAAAGCTCTTGCCGAGAAAATTGCGTGTAACGAAAAAAACCGGTCCGGACCAAGAAATTTACCATTTCCAGAGCAAACCCTAGTAATCCGCCGGTCACCCTCCCTACCTAGTCCGTGCCCGCCGGTATATTTTATGACCACCGCTGCATATTTATTACCACATTCTCGATTTAACGCCGTTCAATAGGCCTATCTCGACTTTTTTGGCTTTCTTCATCTCATCTGGGAATTGAATATCGCAGTAATTGAGAAGCGGCGCAGATCCGCCATTAAATGCTAAATTCGATTTACAACATTCTCCGCGTGTAGTAATAATGTTCGCACGACTCTTTAATGTTTTCCGGTTCTGGCAGTTGGCGCTTGCAAAGTGGTTTCGTAAACAGATCCCTTAAGTTGCAACATTATTCTGCCACAGCGACTCCATGCAAAAAGATTTTTCTGTTTTAAACTTTTTCCTTGGAGAGTACAACTCGTGACTGTAAATTTGTTTTTCCCCTAGATTGTTGAATGGCATTTGAGTTCTAACGATAATATTTAAACTCCCTTCCAACTGCATACGAGACAAAGAATTGCTGATCAATAAATTCGAATCTAAATGTAAGCTTTTACTTGAATGATTGTATCATCATCCATGGTGTGAGAACGTCTGGTTTGTCGGCAGAAATATTTTCCTTCTGGTTCGGCTTATTTTGCGGCTTTTGTGTTATTCTGGTTCTGTCAGTATGGTATCATAGATTGTTTATTTCGTGGACTTCATTAGGATCCTTCGTTAACTAATTAAAGTAGAATGTTAAACTATTCTCTTTATTATTTTATTTATTTTATTTCATTGGTTACATTAATGACCGTTATAATTTAGGTTCTTGTTTACTAGGCCTATTAGTAATTTATTAAATCAAAATATTTTAGTTGACATAATATTTTTATAATATTTTTATTTTTTTTTAATGAATAAATGTTAGCATGTCTATTTATAAGGAACAAAGGTGGGTGGGTATCAAATCATATCTCAATAGTTTAAATAAAATAAAAAGGTGGTGGATATAAAATCATACTTCAATAGTTCAAATGGGGTTGTGGGGTTGTGGCCTCGATCTAAGAATATGATCAAAAGACATAACACAAAAGCTCAACAAACACTTTAACTACTAATTGATGAACACTCAAAACATCAAACATTTTTCCTATCAAACATTAATTGTTAAATTTAATATGATAAATTAATTAATGAACATTAAAAATATGGATTACTCAAATGGGCTTAAGTTAATCTAGAGCTTACACATTTTTTTTATTTTTTTTAAATCAAAACACAAATCTCTTAGAAATAATAATGATATTGGTTTTTCAATGTAGGAGAATTTGGACTTACAGGTAATCCTCCATTACTCAAAAAAAGATTTTGTATTCAATTCTAGTTTAGTTTTGGCTCAATTTTAGTTGTGTTTTGGTGTTTTCTTCAACAAAAAGATTTCAATTTTTTTTTCAAATGATGATATCATATTGTTAAAGGCATTAATAGGTATCCATTGTTTCAATTTTATGTTAATGGATGGAAATTGAACAAGTTATGTCAAATTGGAGGTTTGGACCTCCTTAGGAAAAAGTTAGAGGTTGGGGTGTTCTGGAACCCTGGGTTCTACTTGTTGATTAACCATTCTCAATTTTGTTGAGTCCCAAAATTATCACTCCATTTCCTAGAACTAACTCCCACTCGCAAGGTGAGGGTTTTCAAAGGGATAGAAATTGAACAAGTTATGTCAAATTGGAGGTTTGTATCTCCTTAGGAAAAAGTTAGAGGTTTGGGGTGTTTTTGGAACCCTAGGCTTTTCTTATTGATGAACCATTCTCAATTTTGATGAGTCCTAAAACTATCACTCCATTTCCTAAAACTAACTCCCACTCACAAGGCAAGGGTCGTTGGCATGTTTGTGAGAATGATTAATCAACATAATAATGAAGGGTTTAATGCCAACTCTATGAAATTGGTTTTTCTCTCCTACACTTCAAGATTGGCTTAACTCAAGAGGGTGTTCCAAAGGATTTTCCTTAATAGGCATTAAATTCAAACAAAATAAACAATAAAAAAATTACAACCCATTTGAATGTAATTTTAACCCCAAATCATGTCCTTGGGTCAAGATAAACTTGTTGCATATAACTCTTATATAGCTAATATGACAATGCAAGCATGACCCACATAAAAATATATATGTTGGATGTTCACTTAAGAATGATTCTTTGGTTATATCTGTAGACACTCAAAATTGGTCATCACTCTTGTGTCGTTAACCTAATTTTAACATGTCTTCCATGTCACATTTGATTTTCATCATATGTTGACATTATGTCATTCTTCTAATTTAAATTTTCTATTTTCCTAATCATTTAAATCATTTCATCATTAATCATTAATTTCCTAACATTAATTGAATAATCTTTATTATTTGATTAAGTTCAATCCAACTTTAATTAAATAATCTTTATTATTTAATTAAATTCAACTTCATTTTCCTCATAATTGAATAATTTCTTTAAAATATTTAATTAGCTAATTCTTTCATCATAATTAAATAAATTTCTATTTATTTAAAAAATCTTAATTATCTCTTCTAAAAATCAAGAATGGAAACAAATCTTTATTTGTTTTTATTTAATTTATTTAATTTCTATTTATCCTCATCCAAATTCAAAAATGGCAATAAATCAAGAAAATGATTTAAAAATTAAAATAAATCATTATCCATTTTAAATAAATTATTTTCTTATATCCTCCCAATTTTAAAAAATGGAAAGTATGTCATCATCTGCTTTATATGATTTTCAAAAATCATTATCATATCTTCCTAAAAATTGAAAATGGAAATAACCAATTAGCTCTGATTTTCTTGATTTATCTTCTTGGAAAATATCTCTTTAATCTCAATTTAAAATTCAAAAAGGAGATATGTCGAGTCAAAATCCGCTTTATGCCATCTTTTTTAATCCATCTTGATTCTCCAATCAATCTCAATTTTTCTATAAATTTATCCCTTTTCTCATTTATTTTTAACCACATTTCGAGTATCCTTATGCTATCAAAATCACTTTTCTATCATTATCTTGCTTTCAATACATTTGTGTTTGTAGGTGAGAGCCACATCCATTTGAAGGAGAAAGAAAGACAATGGAGGTCAATTGAAGGAGATTGTATTTGGTTTGCATTTGGTTTGATCATCTTCTCTTCATAGCTCTATTGAGTGTATTAGGACATTTTTCATTGCAATCTAGTTTTTGTGGTTGAGCTAGTTTAATATTGCTTTGATGTTTTCCTCATTTCCTAGTTACATTTTCTGGTGAACCCGACGTGAACACATAAATCTGACAATTTTGTGAGTCTAATATTTGCATGTAGGCTTTATGTGTGGATTTCTTTTTGCATGCAGGTTTTTGGTGTTAATCTATTGTTGCATGCAGGCTTTTTAGACTAATCCATTGTTGCGTGTAGGTTTTTTGTCCTAATATATTGTTGCATGCAGGTTTTTTAAACTAATTTGTTGTTGCATGCAGATTTTATGTGAGGATGTGTTGTTGCATGTGTGTTTTTTGGACTAATCCATTGTTGCATGCAGGTTTTTTGCACTAATATGTTATTGCATGCAGGTTTTATGAGAGGATCTATTATTGCATGTGGGTTTTATGGAGTCTAAACAATGATTTATGCAGGATTTGTTAACATGCAATGAACAACAAATCTTTGCATAGTTTAATTAGAGGGATTTAATGAACAACAATTTTTCACATAGCCTAATTAGGAGGTTTTAATGAACAACTCTTCACATAGCCTAATTAGGAGGTTTTAATGAACAACTTGTCACATAGCCTAATTAGGAGGTTTGAAGGAATCTTACAATTCTCACATAGTTTTAATTAGGATGTGGATCAAAGAACAACAACAAATTTCACATTTCATGTATGCAAAGGGTTTAAAATGAACAACGAATTGCATTTAATCATGGCTTAAATTGATCGAATCTTTTTCAAATTAATGTGGAATTAACCTCATCTAGTCTTAATTGGGACGCAAATGAATCAATAAACTCATTTCATTTTCTAAAGGTCAAATAATCAATGCTTGTCATGTCTTCTTTTATTTTGCTTTTGTGTTTTTAGCCTTTAGATAGTGGGCATGCCTCCCAATTTGTGAGAGGGAATGACCCTAAGTGGTGACAAGGTTGAAGACGAACCCCTTCCAAACCACTCTAAATAATTGTGGATGCAACGAAAGATGTAGACAACGGGTGCTGGAATGGTATTGCAATAATTTATTCATCAGATCAATACCCACCCAAATGGATGCCTTAACTAGAACCCTTTGTTTGTAGAGACCAAAAACCTTCTATCTGTTGGCTCAAGTGTTGTGATACGTGCATGCCGAAGACACCTCTCATGTACTCCTCAGTTAGAGATAGAAAGTTCTTGGGAAGTGATTCCCCTTGAACTTGAAGCTTGGTATGCCCGAGAAGTGAGTGCACTGTAAGGGGGAGCCAGTGCTACCAAGCGTCTAGCTATCCGGCTGAGTGTTGTATTTTATGGTTAGAGGATTCAATAGATATTGCCCTAGCCAGCCATCGAATATGTTGTGAATGAGCATAATTGTCTTGGGTCTAATTCCAAATATCTTATCTTTTTTGATTGTCAAAAGTTGAATCACATACAATTGTCACAAAACATCATTTGTCAAACAAGTCCAAACATTGTCCAAACAAGGTTAAAAAAACAAGAGCATTCATCCAACAAAGTTCAAAACATTTTCAAAACATGGCTTTCAAACACATTGAAAAACTTTGTCTCAACATTTGTCACTTAGGATATATATGTTGGATGTTCACTTAAGAATGATTCTTTGGTTATATCCATAGTCATGGGTGCACAAGAAGGACCGCTTAAATTAAACTAGTGATTAACATTTTGATATTAATGATTTGAGATTGGAGCATAGTTCTAGATCAATGCCTAACCATTTGGCAACAAGGTCACAAATGTTGAAAACAAAGTGAAGAAATCTTGCAGTATTAACTTATTTATGTTTATGAAAATTTGAAAATAAGATTACCAAATCAAATTTATGTAGGTGATTATGCATTCAACATTAATAAAAAATCAACAAACCATAGAGATACCAAATTACTCTTTTGAGGAAAAACTCCACACAGGAAAGAGGGAAAGTATATTATTAATCTTCATAAAGATAAGTGGAAGAATACACTTCACTATTGTCCTCTAATCAATACGATAGCACTCTATTACCTACAAATAACTAAACATAACTCTATTATCACATGGCTCTAATTTATATAAAATTAAGAGGGAAAACCACTATGGTATCTTAAAACAAGAGGTAAGAAACCACTTGCCAAAACCCACACCCAAGAGCTAATGGACAACCAATAAACATGAAAATTTAAAATAAGATATTTCACATGGCTCCAACATTTGCACGAAACCCACAACCACTCAACTGTTTTGCTTCGTAGATGCTTTGTAACTCCCAAATGACTCTTTAGATCACTTAACGAACAAACTTTCACCTTCCAAACTTGGGCACCCAACTCATGACTCTTTGAAACTTCCCAAAAAATGGATGCCTAGGAGGTATATTTTTCCATTTTGACTTACCTATATCTTTGATACATACCTCTATCTTTGATAAATGTCCAACTCTTAAAGATGCAATTGTACTATTTGTCTTATAATACAAATATTAAATATTTTTTCTTCTCATGTCCCCTAGAACACTTTCCAAGGAAAGTAGAGACACATGAATGACATAGGAATGCAAGGTTAATTTCACCTATCCTAACATTCTCTCGCTTGAAATTATGCTTTGTAATTACATCCAATAGATACAAATAATAAAATCAAGTATAATGAACAAGGCATGTGGCCATCTTGCACCAAGAGAACTTTTATGTGGTCATTGGCATCAAAACAATCTGCAACATTATCCAGATTGTCAACCTTTTCAAACAATAACTTACCATTTTCAATAATTTCTCATGCAAAGTGAAATTGAACATCAACATTCTTGATACGAGCATGACACATGGGGTTCTTGGCCAAACAAATAACACTTTGACTATCACATCCAATCCTCACAATCCTATAATCCAAACCAATACCATTACCAAGTCTCTGCAACCATACTACTTAGATTTAATGACATTTATAGAAGCCATATACTCTACTTCAATTGTGGACAAAGCAATCGTAAGTTTTCTTTTACTCATCTAACTCATTACTCCTCCAAACAATGTAAATACATATCCACTAGTGGACCTTTGAATATCCAAGTCACTTGCTCAATTTACATCAACAAATTTGTGTATGTCCAATAACTTAACCAAATCATGAATAACATCATAAACCAAATATTAATAAAAAATAACTAAAAAAATCTAAACACACTTTTAATAAAATTTTGTTTCTCTCTACTAGGATTAGAGATAAATGTGCTCGAAACTCCCACCACTTGGGGTATATCTGATCTATTGAAAACCATTGCATACATCAAACTATCAATGACACTAGCATAGGGAACCTTAGACATCTTATTTTAATAATAATCAAAATTAGGACACATGTTTAAACTCAACTTAGTACTAATCTCAAATGGAATATTAATTGGTTTACAATCATGCGTATTATTTAAACCTTTTCAAAATAGTATCAACATACTTACTCTAGCTTAACCAAATCTTTTTGTGAGCTTGATCTCTATTCATCTCTATTCCAGGGATATATTTTGTAACCCTCAAGTCTTTCATATCAAATGTGTCAAAAATTGGGTCTTGATCTCTCTAAGCATCACCTTGTTGTTACCAATAAACATGTCATCAATATCCAAGACAATAATTAGTATTTGATCATCAATAACCTTAATGTAAATACAATGATCCTCCTAACTCCTAATATATAACACAACCTCAATGAAAAATCATCAAAATTCTAATACCATCCTAGATGACTATTTCACCATATAAAGATCTCTTCAACCTACAAACCAATTGTTTTTTTCTTTCACCGCAAAACCAATTTTTATCACAACATCTTGCACATGATGATCAAATTAGTGACAATAATGATAAGATAGATTGAAAAGTTCTTTTAAGTCTAAGGTACATGAAGAGATAAGAACGTGTGTGTGTGTGTGTGTGTGTGTGTGTGTGTGTGTGTGTGTTAGTATCATATCCATCTACCCTAAGTGAAGAAAAAAACCTCATCAAAGACTATATATGAGATAGATTTCATCCTTTGAACCCAATGTCATTGTATGATAATGTTATACCTAGTATCCTTTTCTATGATAAAAACATTTTGTAGGAATAGTTTATGATTGGGAATGACATGAAGGTCTGCCTTCTTGATAGGTAAACTTATATGGTAACACTACACTATATGAATAGCTAGATCTATGCATAGATACTTGCAAAATAGGATCCAAAATTAGAACTGAGAGGGTTCCTTATTCATATAGTCTCTAAATCTATATGTACATCCAAAGATATATTAACATAAGGAAAAAATCTTTGATTTTGTTTAGTTCCATGTTTCAACTATATGTGGAGTACACCGAATTAGAAACATCATGATTATTAATATAAGGAATAGGGCTTTGATCATATTTGTCATAATATTTTGCATATTAAGATCAAATATATTAGTGATAATAAGGCTGAGAAACTTTGAAAAGTTCCTTAAAGAAGGTACAAAGAGGATTTAATGGAATATTAATATATCCATTAGTATCCTATCCACCTATACTAAGTGAAGATAAAAAGCCTCCTCAAAGAGTGCATATGGGATAGATTTCATCCTTTGAAACCAAGTTCACCCTATGATAATGTTATACTTAGTATCCTTGTCTATGATGAAAAGATTTGTATGAATGATGTAGGGGTGGGAATGACATGAAGGTCCACCTTCTTGATGGTAGTAGATTTTATCTTTTCATATCCTTAATATTTTTTTTAAGTAGTTAATAAGTGACTTATCCTATGTCATCCTATAAAGAAGGAGAAGAGGACCTAATTTTTCTAGGTGACATAAATATTGGATTCAAAGAGGAATTTACTAGAGGTAAACTTATATGGTAACACCACACTATATGAATAGCTAGAGCTATGCATTGAGACTTGCAAAATAGGATCTAAAAATAGAATTAAGAGGAAATCCTTATTTTATGGAATCAATAGTGTTCTTCATTTATGTTTAGCCTCTAAATCTCTCAAAGAGGAAAATATTATGTTCTTGACAAAATAAGATGAGTGTGAGGAACTTGAATGGATGGATAATAGGATTATTGTCTTGATCTTACAATTTTTGAGAATGAGGTAATAAAATATGCAAATGAGGCGCTGCTTCTAGCATAGAGAACACGTCTACATTGAGAAATGAAGTATACTATATATGTTTTATGTTCCTATTTAATATGGAGGAGCTTCTTAATATCAAATTTGAGAAGTTCTTTTTTTTTATGTGAAATGATTTCAAATATTCCATCCACTAGTTGTAAAAATTTGTGAATACAACACTTAGGTAGCTTATAATGCTAGTTCATTACATTTTCTTTTAGCATCTTAGGAAAGATCATAGTTAGTGGAATATTCTAAGGGATGAGTTCATGAATAGATGTTTTATAGGAATCTATGTAGGAATTTAGATCCCTTCCTATTTTATATATTTATAAATGGTATAAGAAATATTAGATTCCAAATTGCACTATCAAGGGATTATTTAAGATCCTTTAAATAAGTTACCACACCTAAATAAGTTACCACACCTAGATCATGGTAAAGATGAATACAATAACATCTAGAAGTAGGAGGATACATAATATATGCTCACAAGAAAAATTGATAACTATCTTTTATGACATTAATAAGAATTTTTTTTCTTATGTATAGAATAAAAGTCGTAATTAGGTGAAAATCAGTTTATATGTTGAATTTGACCATATCTAGATATCTAGCTACAATGTTTGAATGATTCATTTATTTCTTCAGGATGATGTTATTAAAAAATTATCCAAGTAAATAGGGGATGGTTAATATAGTTATTAGTGATATCATAGAGTTATGAATAGTAAACCTTCACTAAAGTAGAAGTCCTCTCATGTTTATGTTATTAATATTATAGTTGTGTACTGAAACCCATTGGCTAGGCACTTAAACTACTAACAGTCCACTTATCCTCAATCTCACTTGAAGTATTCTAAGTGTTGAATCTTATTTTGAACTACATAACATAATGCGATAAAACAATACAAAATTTGAATTAAAGCCCATTGACTAGGCACTTAAACTACTGACAGTCCACTTATCCTCAATCTCACTTGAAGTATTCTAAGTGTTGAATCTTATTTTGAACTACATAATATGATCTACAAACAGAATACGATAAAACAATACAAAATTTGAACCCTAAATTTTTTTTATATAAATTTTATATAAAAAATTCAATACCTATTAACCACAAATCCTAAATCTTATGAATTGACAAAAATAAGTCAAAATTTTGACAAAACCTACCTAGAGATGATAAAAATGGCCATATTGAGGGAGGGGGTATAATTAGGTGGTGGGTGGGAGTCACAAATGTAAGTACCCACTTCGAGGCACTGTCCAAAAGTTGTTTGTCACGTCTGCATATAAAAATAAGCTCACTAACCTTTGATACTTCAAAATCATAGTAACATGTACTTGTCAAGTTAAGAAAGGATCCTTTGGTGAAATTTTGGACTTAATGTATAGATCTTTAGAGGAGAGGATGAATAGTCTTGATTTCCTAATGAATTTATAATTGAGAATGATTGAGAAGAGATCCTTGAATGTAAGTACAAGATCAATAATCAAAATTTAATTTGTTTTAAATAGATGGTGAAAATTCAAATATAAATTATTATAGAAAAAAATTTATTGGAAAACTCTAGGTTGAGATTAAACTATTCTGAATGAATGAAACTTAAAATTAGGGATAATGAAGTGCACTTAATTAATAAATAGAGGGAAATAAATTTATTTATTTATTTTAATGGTGACATAAATTTAGATTAATTAATTAAATTTGGCCATTTAGTGGTGTGGTGAGGTGGTAAAATAAGTAATTTATTAAAGTATTTATCGTGGAATTAATTAAATTATGATGAAGTTATGGTAAGGTGATATGGTAAGGTGATCAAAATTAGTCATGGTCATATTGATAGATGTTAGGAACTATGTTATAATGCATCATTAAAAGCAATGATAGATTTTAGGTGTCTACAATACAAAAAATTATGTACTAGAATAAATTATTCTAAATTATAATTAATTTGAATTAAATACTATTAATAAAAAAATGACAGCAAAAAGTTTGTTTGGGTTGATCTGGACCTTGATCAAGTAAAGGTGGTGGAATGGACTAAATCAAAGGAAGGATGGCATAAATTACATTTTAATGGGGCCTCAAAAGGTAATCTCGGATTGTTAGGGCCCAAATTTGTGGCAAGAGATTGGGAGGGCAACATTGTTGCCATGGTACATTGAAGTGCGCGAAGGGCATGAATAAAGAAGTTGAGGCCCTAGCAACAATTAAAGCTTTGAAAAGGGGAAAAAAATGGGTTTTTAAAAAATATTCCTAGAAGGGGACTCTCTAATTGTTATTAATGCATTAAAGAAAGGAGACATTAATGCATGGAATTTTAAAAAGTTCATAAATATTTCAAAACAAATTTTGGCAACTTTTGATGCTTTTGAAATCAGGCACATGAGGATAGTTGGGAATGAGGTAGTGGATTAACTTTCCAAATGGGCAATGAGCTTTGATGATGGTACAAAGAGTGTTTGTAATGCCCACCAAAATACCCTAGAGAAAATAACTAAACTAACTAACAAATGGAGATAAATTTTTTTTTTAAAATATATCTAATAATGCATCATATTAATCTAACATCACTCTAAATCATATATTAACATCATATGAATTCATAAAACATCATGAACATAACCAAATCCATAACAACATCTAACGCAAGCGAAAATAACATATTAACCATATACATATATCCATTCACTCTCTCCCTAGGGTATTCCAATGTCACTACTTACTAGCAACAACACATTAACACAACCATATCATGAAATCATTAACATCCATTTCATTTAAGTTCTTACTCAATTACTTTCTTCCTATCATGATAATTATGAGCTTTCAAATGCATATCTTTAAACCCCGTTAATTCTCTCTAAGTTCATTTTAAAGCACCAAATCAAATGTTCCTAATTCCCATATCTTTCCATTATTCACCTATCACGTCATGAATCTATATATATCCTTCTCCCACAAAATGGAACTAGATTATTTCCTTAATAATAACCATTACTCATTTCATCAAGATTACTTCCACAACATATGCAAGATTATAACGACAAGTACTAATCTTCTTTCCAATTAGAATCTCATGCAACAAGACCAATTCAAGAACCATATGATATAACAAGAATGCACATAGTTCTAATCATTCAATTTCCTAATCCAACATAAGATCTCAATCTTAACATAATGAACATTCTTACAACATGAACCATAAAATGAATACATTATCTTATTCCATTACAGGATCATAGTCTCTACATCATCATGTCCTATTACATAAGAATACATGGTACAAGTACATAGTCTCCTTTACATTTACAATGTCATCATGATACAATAAACTATCTCCAATACATATAAATCAGTTCCATAACTATCTGCATAATGAAGAATCCTAGAATCCATAGCCATGCATGCTAGCATCCAATGAAGAGCATCCCAATGGAAGAAGGCATCAAACCACCTGACCATGTGGAACCAAATAGGAACCACCCCTCATGCTAGGAGATGACATGGGGTTCTAACTCACACTCTAAACCTAGACTGACACCTAACAACCAAGGGACTCAAAATGACATCACAAAGATAAACACCAAGAACAATGAATCAAGTCACATCACAAGGCTAATCATAAATCAATAAACTCCCATAGGCATAATCAACAACAAAGGCATAAGGATCATGGACACATGTAGGGAAAGAGTGTTATCACATGTTATCCTCAGAAAGAAGGGAAACAAATATAACATTGGGATCTCCACTCATTTCCCTTAATAGACATGTGGAGCCATCTCAACCTATGGGCAATCGAGGGAGTTTGACTTACCATCTCCACAGTCTTCCCAAGCTCATTTTGAGTCTCCACGCAAGGGATATGAGTGGGGCATAACAACAACTATTCATTATCTTGATTATGTGAATCCTATTTACCCATTCCCACTAAATAAATTATTATGGTTATCACTTGTAGTTAAACATAAACTCTTCATGTGGTCTTGTGACATGTCTAGACCCTAAGCATCCTCTCTAGGAACCTCTTAGAAGCTTATTGCTCAAGACCCTGGTCCTACACATGCAAGAGTCCACCCTCCCTATCCATGGACCAAGACCTTAGGGTAGAACATAAATCATGATAAAATCAAAGTAACATCATGAAGGCTCAACAACTGACGAATCCAAAATCACAACATAAGTAATACAATACTGAAGCATATGAGAACCATATAGCCAACACACAAGCAAGAGCCTTCACCAACAAAGCATAACAATAAACAAGAGTAAGGTAAATATTCCCCTTAACCAAACATAACCAAACACATCCTCAACAATGAGGCACAATCCTCTCATTGGATTTCACACAAATTATCCCTCAACAACAAGGTATGCATCCTCTTGTTGGAGCAAAACGATCACATAAGCACAATCCTCAATGGTAAGGTATAAACCATCTTATCAGAGCTCAAATCAGAATAAAATGATCTAAATTACATCATAAACACCTCTAAGAAACTCAAATCAATCACAAGATGCCTCTGGTAAAAACCCAAAATCTAAAAAAGCAACCTGACTGGGCAAAACTAATAAAAGTGGCAATTTAAGGGCAGAACAACACATACAAAACCCAGATTAGCACATATGAATTCCAAATTAGTGCATATGACATGTTCTATAGCGCATATGACTCATAATTTAGCGCATTTGATACATACTTTAGCAAATATGGCAAAATAGCACATCTGACACCCAGAATATTGCATATGAATAGTAAAATCCGAAAACTCTAAAAAACAAAAAAGTTAAAATGCGACAAACTCAAAAAGTCACAAAGGCATAAATTTGGATTCCAAAACCATCCAGAAGGACGCAATAACCTTCAAAACACCACAAACAAGAAAAAATTCATTCTATTAACTGGTTTATAGACTCAATTCCATTCCAAACTCACCATAGAAACTCCCGACAACACTTAGAGAGAGAAAACTCCCAAATCAACTATTGAAATCACAAATTGAGAATTCAATCACTCTTAAGACTTAGAAATAATTGTAAATAGCCAAAATAATGTATTCAACCATAATAGAAAACACAGTTTGCACAAAGTCGTTCATGGAAAAATTCTCAAACAAATAAACCAATGCAAATAAAACAAAAAGAAATATATATAAAACTAATCCCCAATCTTTCAATATATATATATATATATATATATATATAAACCATCATTCCTTTCCATTATACAAATTTACTCCCCCCATCTCGCATACAGAATGCAAACACAGAGAAGACACTCATTTCTGAAAAACAAATTGCAAAGAGTTAAAATCCTCCAATCTGGATTTAGAAGTGATGGTAATAACAATCGAAGAAGCGCAAACAATTATTAATTACATACTCACAACACCTCGAGGCAACTCAACATAGGGTCAAACATCAACAAAAGACTCTAACCTCCAACTTACGCCACAACACAACTTACAAGGTGAACAACATAAGCCTAAAGTATGAGAGGGAAACACATGCCATCTCCAACAACTTGCCATTGGGACAAGACATGCTCAAACCTGTGAAACTAGGTGGAGTCGATGTCTAGTACCTGCAATCCTGCATCCACCACTAAACACAATGCAACATATATATTGCACATATACATCATAAATGATTAGGCAAGTGATAGAGAATCACAACGTCATATCATTCTCCCAATGAGTGGTATGACATCATCTCTAATCATGAATACGCTAGAAGATAATCGTAATCATTATATCATCAATTCTATCATCATAATCATGGAATAGGGTTAGCATAACCAAGATATCATTGAAATCCTATAAGAAATATGATCCATCATGAATAATGAGCACACATAAATCATCAAATAGCATATGTCCACATAAAGTATCTAGCATCATCAATATCATTTGAGATATAAATAGAGTCATAATTAATCATCAAAACATCAACCACATGTCTAAATAGTTCTATCAATGCATAAATCAAAACGCAAGTCTAGGAGGGACACTACAACATTTTTGAAGATTTTTGTAATCTGGAGCTTGATGTGAGGTGAGTTGGAACGTCGCCACTTTAGGAAGCCATTTATGGCAAGAAGTGGCATTTATTTGATGTGAGAAGGGTTGAATGGACATTAAAGCTAGTGGATGATGCCTGGGTTGTCATTGTTGTGGACAGATGGCAAGTGTGAAGTAGGATGGAGGCTACTTTCTCTCTGATCACCCCACGACAACAATTAACTTTTATGGGAAAAATTAGTGAAAAGAGGATGAAGGCTCTATTTAGATTAAAGGGTGATATTTTTTTGCAGATAATGGAGGTGTCGTTTGGTGAGGATTTCATCATGACTGAACATGGATATTGAATGAATATTGACATCATCTCGATGGTGGTGGCTTGGGAACTAGTGGTGGGAAGGAAGGAGGATGGTCGAATGGGTCTTAAAGCGGTGTGTCAGTGAAGATTGACTATGTGGGCTCTAGTTTGTGTTGGATAGGGCTATGATAGGGATGGGCTTCTTGGTGGTGGAGGAAGGCAAATATTCGAAGGACACCCCCAACAAATCATGCCCTTCATTTGATGGGCTAGGCGGATGAATAAATATGAACGACATGTTGAATCCTTTATTGGTTGGGATTCTCTAATGCACTACTTGTGTGAGAAGGGGAAAGAGAATGCTCGTGGGAAGCGAAAGCTTGGGATGGAGGAGGCGCTAGGAGGGTGTTTCGAGCTGAAGGATTATTAAGTCAATGGACCCCTGAAAGTTATGAAAAGGAAATAAAATGGAAACTACAATTTTTCTATTTTTTAGTATGTAATTTCAGTTTATATATAGATACTTTATTATGCGTGGATAGGTTAGGCTTCATTGTAGAAGGGGTGGGGTTGGTTGCCAGGCTTTGGCCGCATGGGATTTTTTGTTTGGGTCTATGAAAATTTCAAATGATATAGATGTCATGGTGTATAGGGTTGATGGTTGTAGGAAGTTTATAGGTAAGGGTTATTTCCTACTATCTAACTTTAGTTTTTTGAATTTGATACAATAATTCGGAGGATGGATGAATGGAGCTCCAATTTTGTAACTTTTTTTGATAATTAATAAAAATAGATACTATTACTAACCAAAAAGAAAAGAAAAAATGACAACAAAAAATATTTATACACTAGATATAAATTAATTTCTTATGAAATAATAATTTTATCTTATTTGTAAAATGATTATGCATAACGAAATAATATATCATTCATTAAAAATATTATAAAGTATATAACAAAATTTGTAAATAAATACTTAAAAATAAAACAAATCTCATATATATATATAAACACAAAATTTTAAAAATCACTAGATTACACTATCATTAAATAAAAAACTTTTGACTTAAAATGTTCATTTAATGTTCCACCTAGACATACTCTATTAAATATGATATCACCGAATAACTATGACATAATTTTTACTAAATTTATTAACCAATTTATTTATTTATTATCTTATTAATTATAGGCCTCCGTAACAAAAAGCTAATTTAATTACTTATTATGAATTGTATCTAATATTTTTTCATAAGTGTAAATTTATTAATAAAATATATTAAAACATAAAATTATTTTTATTACTAAAATTGTTTGAAATTTTATTACAATTGAATCAAGAAAATATTTTAATAATATTTAATGAAAATATTGTGAAATAATTTTAATTTTGTCTACTCATTTTTAATTATTTCTTTCATCTTTTATAATTAAAGTAAACAACTTTTTTTTTTAACAATTATTTTGATATATTTAAAATAATTTTTAAATTATAAGAGATATTTACCTCTTTCGCATGATTAATATGATTCCAATATTTATTTATAAAAACTTTCAATAAAGAAACTTAAATAATCAAAATGATCTAAATTATAAATTGATTCTTAAAAAATGTGTTGCTTCATACTATTTTGAATCACTTAAATATTTTTTTATTTTTGAATTGAATGGAGCCTCTTTCATATTGTCTTAGTCAAGAACAATGGTTGTAATCTCTAGCGAAATTTCTAGTCATTATGTATTGCAACAACTTTTAATTTTTAGCTTCAAATTTATAACAACTTTTCAACTTTATTTGTGAAAAAAAAATGTTCTAAATTCATAACAACTCCTTTTGGTATTATCATGCCCACTTTTTCACATGTGGTATACATGACACAACAATGATTCGCCTACAAAAACAAATAAAAAACCCATAGAAATAATTATCAAATTAAGCTCAATACAAATTTCATAGTTTAAAATAATCCTATAACTAGTTTACGCACCTAGTGACACAATCCTTGCATCACCAATAGCACACTAGGACACCAGGAGAGAGGGAATTCAATTAAGTGGGTAGGAGTTTTACAATTCTCATGCAACATTATATATATGCAATTTCGTTGAAATCTAATTGTAGACACCTAAAATTGTCCTGCTTAATTAAATAAATATTTTATTTATTTAATTATTTTATCATAAGTCTTCTATTAAATAAATAAATCTTTATTTATTTAATTAATTCATTAATCCTCTTCCAAGTCTTTCCTCATTTAAATAAATACTTTTATTTATTTAAATAATTATTTTTTTAAATTAAATAAATATTTTATTTATTTAATTATCCCCTTCCTCTATTAATTAAATAAATCTTTATTTATTTAATTAATTCATTAGCTTTTTCCTTCAATGGCACATGCCATTTATCTTTTAATTTTCCTCTACCTACCCTCTTATTATTGTTTTTATTATTTCTTCTACCTACCCTTTAATCCTAGCCGACCATGTATCCTCTTCACCTCTTAATCTTATCCCTCCATTTCCTACAATGTTCTCTATATAAGAGGATGCCCTCTTCCTTTTAAACCCTAATAATCTAATCAATGCATCTACTCGATCATATGCAATCAAACCTTCAAGCGATCTAGCTATAAACCACAATCTGTTCTTTGTTAAGCTCTTGTCCACACATAAAATCTGAGAGAAAATATATCAAACAAGATCAATGGAGATTGAAACCCTACTTGACATGTGAATGGTAATATTTCTTTATTTTGATGATTTGCATGATCTTGGGTATTTCTATTGGTATATGGTGGATGTTTCATTGTAGGACTTGGATTGTTTGTGGTTGTATCTTTAAGGTTTTACAATAGGTTTTCATCATCACTATTCATTGTATACACTAACAATGCAATAGAAAGATCTAATTAACACCCAATCTTTTAATTTAGGGACCATTAAAAATTGCAAATATAAAATTAACTTCCATAACAATTACAGTTAGACATAAACCTTTTGAAAAATTATTTTTCAAAGGAATGACATAATATTAGAAAGTATGATCTACCATTTCCTTATGAATAGAAATTATCTTTTTATGATATTTATTTTCAACTAGCAAGCTCCATTTTAAAAAGAATATAAATCATCTATATCTATCCAATAATTTATGCATTCTTTCAATATTTGAATATAAAAGATTACTTTACATAAATGTAACAAATGTTAAACACAAAGTTACAATTCAAATAAAGCAAAACCACTTAACATTAAACTATTTTTGTAATTTCACTTATACAATTAACACATAACTTAGTACACCAAAACTTTGCATCTCCTTGGCACAAAACTTTCAATAAAGTCATTATACAACAATCTGCTATGCACTACTCAGTTTTCTTCAACCTTCCCTAAGACCCTCAAAAGTTTTTTTAACCCTTCTTGAGATTCTTAAAGCTTTGAAATATGCACAAAGGAAATAAGATAGATACATGGATCCCAATGGAAGAATACAAGCTCTCCACCCAACCAAACATGACATCATTACGCCATTTTTGAGTAAGGAGAGTCATCAAAACCCTAAATTTACACAACTCAAAGAAACACAAGACATCATTGCTCAAATAACACACACATCCCTTATCATCTTTCACATATATATCAACCTCCAAAAAAAACTCAAGAAAGTCCATAGACTCAAACACCTTCCCAAACAATTACTATGAAATACCCATCAATATAAATTCAAGACACTCAATTACTCCACAAAGAAATTCTCAGATTAAAAGAAACCATAAAGTCAACTACACCAAGATAGTGTTAAATCATTTGTAGGTGTAATCCCTCCTTTCCATGGTAAAATCTCTTTGATTTCCTATCTCCTCTTCTCACTTTCCCCATAGATCTCTATTCTTCTTCCAAATTTTGAAAAACACCCACAAGAAGAAGATCTCCCACCAAGTTAATTCTTCCAAAATTATCATAAATAAAATAAAATAAAATCAATAACCCCTTCCCACAATAAATCTAGGAGAACAAATAGAAAACAAGTCTCCTCATCTTTTCATGTATTTGTCACCTTCACATTCCATCCTTATCTCCTTTTATGAGTCATGGATGTTGGGAGATTCTTCCTCCCACTAATTTTCTTTGTGTCCACTCAAATGGGTGAGTTGGGGGATGGGATGAAGTACATCACCCATTCCTCCTCTTTCATCACCAACATTAAATGCCACAAAAAGGTGATTATAACTTAACCATAAGATAAAATATAGGTTCCATAGCACACCTAAGCCTTAGGTATATACCTAGGGTGCTTGAAACCCCAAAAATAATGCAAAAATAGCCACGTAAATTACCTTTCTTTAACCTAATTTAAAGTGTTAAACTAAATACTTACAAGAATTAGAAATATTCTATCCAAACACTCAAATATTAAATAACATAAATGAATAGAAACCTTAACTCACTTCATAAAGGATAATTAGCTAATGAAAACCCAACCTTTGGACTCTTTCCAAAATAATAAGACATAGTTATCACTTCAATAAATGAAGTAATCAGTGGGGTTTTAATGATTCTCCCTCTTTCCCATTCACACTACACCCGCACAATGGTCACCACATTTATGCATCCAAATTACTTACATAGTTAGCACATCATGATACTCACTTATCCACTAACCCTACCATGATTATCCTATAAAAATTCCATAACAGGTACCCAATCATTATAGAATTTTAACAGATCATCGTAGGAAATAGCAATGTAGAATTTGAATATAAATACTACTTAATCTATCTTATTTATTGTCAATCATTTTATTATTCTAAAAAATAACAATTGATCATATGTAACTTGTCATGTGTCCTTACTTAAAGTTCACCCTTTAACTTAGTGTGTGCTAACTCCACCCATACACATGTATGGTCGATTCACAATCACATTTTAACTATTGATTTTTTTCCAAATCTCTTACTCCACTCCATTGTTTCCTCATCACAATCAAGTCAATTCATTAGTAGAATTCATTGACCAAGAGTACATCCAAACTCTTTTCTTATCCACTAATTCTACCCACCTCATGCTTTCATATTCTATCAATTTCCAATTCATCAAGTATTACATTCAATTACTAATTCATTATACATTCAACAAAGTATAATAATCCACATCAACTATTAATGCCTATATTAATGCCTATTTTAAGAACCCAATAAGTCTAAGACTTAACCATTTAAATTTTCAACACCATTTGAACATTAATTGTATAATATAATTCTATAGCTAATAATTTAATGCAATCATTTATGCAATGGAAATATCATTTTCAACATACATGGTAAAAGAAAAGATAGAAAGAATAATTATATATCCCTATAGTTCACCAACATAATCCAAAATATATTACGCCTACTTAGGCCACACAATTCATTCCCAAAAGGGCTCTCGAAAGAGTTATAATAAGTTCATATAAGGGTGAGACTTATAGGCATTGTGTCATACTTAAAGATCTTTTATGGTCTACAACTAGGGGTAGGATTTTGAATTCTAAACTTTACACCTTATGATTTATTGATGGGTGACAACTTGGTGAGCCCTAGTAGGCTCCCATTCCCTATGCAATAGTTCACTTTTTTAAATAATAGGAATGTGAAGAAAGTGAATGACCTTAACTCAGTTAAGGAAGCTACTACATATAGTAATAACTTTATCGATAGATAAAGACATGAAAGAACAATATAAATTGAGCATGATCAAGGACAAGGAATTGGAAATGTCACTATTTCTAATTATGATTCTCTTCCTAAGGAAATGGTATAGATCTCATAATGTATCTTAAATTATTGGACCCATATGGTTAAAAGGAAGAAATAACAAAAGAAGGATAACAAAAAATCAGCATATGTTATATTATATAATAAGGTTGGTTGACCTTCACATTAGAAAACTTAATCAAAGGAGGTGGCTAAGGAGATTGCAGACAAAGAATCTTGGAGTTAACTACCTCCAAGAAACCCTACAAATGAGTACCTTATTTTATAAAATTAGGGGGTTTAATTTCCCTTACAAGTAGTTTTTTCTAAGATTTGATGTTACTTAGAATAAGTATGTAACCCTAAGTTAGAAGAATGGGTATTTTCTAGCCTATTGTGGTTAAATGCTCCATTTTTTAAAATGTTAAACTAGGAAAAATGGAGCTAGCAAACAAATTAATAAGTTGATTGATAAAATTATGGATGTTGTAGAAGCATATCTTAGCTTGACAACATTATTCAATAATGATAGTTATTTATTGGAATGTTAGGGGAATTAATAGTCTTCATACGTAGGTCCCTAAAAATTGTATTATTAACACAAAGTTGATATTATTTTGATTCAAATGGTGAACATGACTAATTCCATATTTTCACAGGTTACCAACAAAATTTGGCCCAATGTTGAGTTATTTATTAGCCCCATGAAAGTTGTTTATAAAGGGATTGTAAAATTTAAAACCCCGGAATAACATTAAGAAACTCCTCTTGGGTAAAGGTGTAAAATCCTAGCGAATCTTTCAATATTTTGGGGGAAAATATTAATTTTTTTGGTGATATTTTTTCAATAGGGAAAAAATATTAAATTGCTTTGGAGAATTTTTCTCAGTTGCATAAGAATTGTATGAAAATTACAATGAATTTTTCATTCTTTTTGGGAAAAATATTAATTTTATTGGCGAATCTTTTTCTTTTGCGTGAATCTTTTTGAAAAATTAAGGTGAATATTTCATTATTTTTGGAGAAAAATAATAATTACATTGGCGATTTTGTTCATATTGCATGAAAAATGTGGAAAAAATAAGGCGAATCATTCATTATTTTTGGGGGAAAATAATAATTACATTGGCAAATGTTATTCAATCACATAAAAATTGTAGAATAATTAAGGCTAATCTTCCATACTAATTGGAGAAAAAACTAATATAGAAAACACATCACATCTTAGCTATAAGTGTCCTGCATATCCATATGAAATCTTTTAGAAAGCCACTTTTTGGCACGTATGAAATCTTGATCGAGGATTCTCTGCTATCCTTTGGCATAGAAAACTCAAAACACTGCATGTGTCAGAGGAAGAAAAATACGAAGGATAACACATATTTAATATTAAATGAGAAGCTACCAGTATTGATCTGTGTTGAGGTTTGTGACTCATGTACAGGTGTCAGAACTATTGGAATGAAAGCTTTCTTGTGGAATGAGAGAAAAGTACATCTCACACAGATTAATATAGTATATGGAATAATCCAAAGTATAGACCTGATGTTCAATTGCCACCACTTCACAAATCGAGAAATAGGGTCATTATTTGCATGCTGCATTTCAAAATGTAGAAGATAGAAGTTATATCATTCACATGTTGCATTTTAGAATGTATAAGATAGATATTTTCTAGAGATAAGTTTTTAGGAAGTGTTGTTGTTTTTCTTGCAGAGGTTTTAAAATGAAGTGCATAGAAGGTGCAACTAGATTCTGGCATAAGGAGATATGGCTGAAGGTTTGCAGATGCCATGAAGTAAAGAAAATTGATGACTTACCTTGTAGCCAGAGGGTTATTAAAATAGCCAAAGATAACCATAGGGTTATTAAAAGGCTCGAGTGTAACTGCAGGCTTCAATTGCAGTTGCAAATAATTTTGATTTCTCTAGCAATTGCCATGTCCCCCTTATACTAGGTAGAATGCAAAGAGAAAGCTGGGTGAAGACACAGGAGATGCGATCTTGGAGTCAAGCGTCCTTGCTTGATCAAAACTCTCAAAGTTCTCCCCTACCAAGAAATACAATGAGAATCTTGTATCCTAGTATTCTCTGCATCAATAACCACAAATGTGTGATAGTGGCATGGCTCATAAGGTAGTTCGCATTCATGGAAGCTTTCTGTGTCTCTAAACCAAAACTTTCATGAATACTGGTCTGGAGGTTTTACGACATTGCAATACATGTTACACATTCTTGTAAAAGGTCGGTAGCTTGTTGCATTCCTTATGATTATAAAAGGAATATCAAGGCCATAAAGAAGGATTTTGTAATTTTCTCATCTCCTGGGAGAGTAGAACTAGAAATGGGGCTTTGTCTTGTCTAGTGTGTAGGATGGTTTCATGGTGAAAGAATGTACACTTTATTTTAGTATTTTTTCAATTAGTTCATGAATAGGCTACTATATTTATTATTGTTGCTAACATTGTCTTCATTTCTACTTTCAAATATTACATGAATGGTAAATCATTATATTAAGGATATTTTGATTTGTCTTGGAAATTTCATTGTCTATATTTGACTGTGTAGTGTGAATGTGGATTTCCTTCAAGGAAGGAATTACATTCTATTTGCAAGTTACTATAAGTCTGGAGTAATGTAATGGATCTATACGAATAATTTGTGCAGCTACACATGAAGTTGTATTAACACTAGGCATTAATGCTCAAGTGACTCACTATTATGAAATTATTTGCTGCTTGGGTTTGCATTCTTGATCTCATATTCGACTTCGAGATCTGTTTCAGAAATACATCAAAATCAAAGTGAAATTTCCTTTGTTTAAAAAATACATCAAAATCAAATTCCAATTAAATGTATAATAATTAAGGCGCATCTTTCACATTTTTTTTGGAAAATAACTCATATAGAAAGTGTACTTCATATCCATTGGAATTAGAAATGTACTTTTTAGCACATATGAAATCTTCATCTCAGATTCTAAGTGATCTTTTCGCATAGAAAACACTCCTCCTGTCAGAGGACTTTATGCTTGTCATTTTGATGAAGATTTGCATGGGTACATATGTTAGCTTGTTCTTGAAGAAAATATTGAATTGGCGGTTAAATGATTATAGCAGACTGATGAGTTTTGATCCTTTCATTAGGTGGCATGAAGAGTTGCATGCTAGCATGGAGAGTTCTGATTCTTTGGAAAGACAAAAAGGTCACTCATCCTATGCCTTTCATCCAAGTTTGAAGACTTCCTACTACACCCGGGTCAAGGAACCCCCAATTAGGCCTATTCCTTGTAGCCCTATCTGACCGGTATTTCTCAAATAATCCAAATTTTCCTCAAAAAACCCTAGGAAAAAATTAAATTTCAGAGTACCCTTTTGGGGCTTACATCCAATTCCAAAAGATAGAGTTATGACCTTGATCCAGCACCCCTAAAACCTACTGGTTTTGCAGACCTAATAGGCCTAATTAGGCCCATTTTCCAAACCAACTACTTAAGAATGGGGTTGCAGAACCTAAATCACTCCTTGGGCATGTTCATTAGGTTTCTAATGGACCAAATCCACCATTAAACCGGTTCCCAAACACTCCCTAGGTGATTGTTTTCTCATTCCTCCTTATGGCTAGGCTAAACACATGGATTTATTTATCCTAGGGTTTGGTGGAAACCACACCAAAACTCACTCCCAGATTCCACCCTTTTGTAACCACAATATACACACCCTCAACCTATATTTCCCAAGGGGCTGTTGAATTCCTCAGTAGGATTTGCAACTTAGAGTCATGCTTTTTATGAAACCCTATGAACCGGGTCTTTGAGTGACAGTTTTTGGTAAACTGCCCACCACTCCAGAATCCACCAATTCAAGTCAGACCAATTGCATTCAAACATGCATTCACACCACAATCCAACCAATTCAATTTTTCATGCCAACCAATCCTCTCTCAGATCGTACATTACAGAAAACCAATGAAAAAGCAAAATTTGAGTTTTTTTGTGTATTCAAACTACCAACTTCATACATTCATCATCCAACCCACTCATAGATGATCTCAAAGGCACAAATAGTCCTTCCCCCAATGGTTACAACTGATTTCCAGTTAGTTATGACCGTTGGAACTTCTTTACCAATCGGTGGGTAAATGTTGTTTAGCAACTTTTGCAACTTTTTACAATTTTTCAAATTTGACATTCCAAAGTCCCTAATGGACTTGTAGACCAACCCTAGGCCTAAAACAACTTAGGACAACCTAACAACATACCTCCTACCCTACATGAACCCATGGTCACAGTTGGTTTCTAGGTTTATAAATGACCTAGAGCCAATTGACCTTACAAAAGGTTCTCTATTACATTCATAGGATCCAAAGATCTAGTCTGATCCTAAACACCATCTTAGGGTGTAAGACCACCTACCAACACACAAACAACAAAAAAAATCCAAAACCAAGAGGTTCCCTGCACCAAATTTACCATTTGATTTCATCACAAGATCAATGGAGGTCTCATAGTTAATGTTACCTGAAACATACCATAATTGCTTGTCTGAACATGCGGTCTCTTCCATTAAATCTTCCATTGTTCGCCTCAAGGGTGCAATACGAACCCTCCAATGTGGATATAATCCCTATCCACCCCTCCAATTGGATTTTATGGCTCATGGTGAGAGAGTAGATGTTCAAACCATCTTGATAAGAAAAAGGAAGGGTAAACACCTAAAGATGAGCTACATAGGGTCTTCCCACCATTAGTAAGGTAAGGTATCAATTCATATCACTACTACTTAGTGAAGCTTGGTATGTTACCTACTTATGCCTCATTAGAAATTCTACTTCCTATAGTCCATTAGATGACTAATAAACCAAGGACATCCATCGCCGACATGTTCCTAGCCCCAAGGCCTACATGCTTTGTGTAGAATTTGTCCCATTTATGTGGTACGACTAACAGTCATTCAACATCATATGCTCGTTGACTACTGTCAATCTCAAGCATGGATACGATTATCACTTTACGGGTCATAGGATTTCCATCGATGATCACCTCAGATGGAAAAGGGTAGCCTATGTATTAAGGTATACAACCTCTGCCTATGCCCTCATAGAGCCCTTACTCCATTCACACCCATAAAAGCTAGCGCATGTACCTTACTTAACACTTTTCGGAAGAGAGGTTCCTAATTTCGAATAAGTAGGTTCCAAATCATCCATCTCTAGGTTAAAACTACCCATTTTGGTGTTGTTTGGCATGAGGGTTTCTTAATCTACTCAATCCCCAAGATGTCGGTTTATTATTAGACTAGGAGGATAAGACCTTCATTTAAGAACCAATAAAGTAGTCAATCCCAAAACACAACCATTGACGGCTGCTACTACCATTTTGAGGCTTTTAAAAGGTAATGTAGTTGTTCTATGTTATATTACAGAAGCAAGTAGGTTCCAAAAAGTGTTTGAGGGGAGGACATGTTTGCCAAATTATCCCTTGGTTGAAGGTTCTATTAACTAAATCCTCCATTTTCATCTTTGTTGACAAACTCCTTATTGCTGGATATTGTTGATAAGTTTGGTGAGTGATGGGTTGTCATTGATGTCAATATATTCCTCTATGTGTTTCAGTGTTGCAGTTAGATTAAGTAAGCTGGTTTGGTCAGTGTGTTACAGATGAGTTGATGCAGATTAAATTGTTTTGAGATACTTATCTCTAGTTGATTCAGGTAAAGTTTTAGTGATCTGCATGAAGAATTGATCGAGTTATGAGATCCAGTATTGCAGTTGGTTTTTCAGTTGTTTAGTGTTAACAATGTTCAATAAATCGATGTGTACTCTGATATTGCAATATCTTAGGTTGTAGATGTATGGGATGTGTTTGGGACGTTGATGTGTGTCCGCAGTTGGAGTGGTTCATGATTTGGAGGTCTGCAAGTGAATCTTTTAGTTTGGCAATCAATTTTGTTGATGTTCTTGAGCTCTGGTAGAGAGATGATGATGATTCTAGTCATCCGAGTTGATGTGGTTGTTGTGGTGTGATTCATGTTTCTTGTGGATGTTTCTAGATCATGTGCTATGCGTATTGGTGGTCTGCATTGATCGATGTGCGCGTTTTGGATAATTTCCTTGATTCGATGGTGTTCTTCATGTTCTTGGCCAACATGATGATTATAGCATGTTGCAAATGATCGAGGCATAATTCTCAGAGGTGTTTCATGTTCGAGGTTGTTCTTTAGGTCTAGACTATGTCTTAGTCGATATTGTTTTGGTATGCATGCATCATTGTAGCGTCTGTTTTTATATCTTTGGAATTTGTAATATGTGTTGATCCGACCTTGAAATATAGGTTGACGTCATGTATAAATGAATGTAATAATCATTGTGTGAGGTATCTAGTGAGCGAATAACGTATTAATTATTGGCAGAAGTGTGAAAGAGTAGAAGAGAGGATATGTGCTTAACCGGAACTATAACCAAGCATGAGGAGATGCTACTTTATCAGTTCATGATTCTCCGGATGTAATCCAAATGTTTTTGTAAGACAATGAATCTTCATGTAAGGCAATGAGCCTTCCTAAGGGTTGTAGCCCTTTCTATTTTGTGTTTTGAGTAGTGAGCTCTAGGTAGTGTGCCTGAATGCATGTACATTCCCCATTGTACTATTTCCCTTACTCCTAACAGAGTATTATCTCATTGTGGGTAGGTTCCCACTGTGGTTTTTCCCTTAACTGGGTTTTCCACGTCAAAAATCTTGGTGTTATATGTTTCATTGATGTGGTGTTGATTTATGTTTTCACTGTTAATTATCAAATCAGAAATTTTGGTTGAGTTGAGATAAGTTTTGAGAAAACTGATTCACTGCCCCCCCTCTCAGTTTTCTACATTGTTGCCAACAATTGGTATCAGAGCCAGATCCTCCAAAATAAGCTTGACCGCTTGAGGTGATCTGGGATGGCAACCTTTTCTTTCAAGAAATAGTCTGAGATTTGATGGAATGAACTACTCTCTTTGGAAGAACTGGATGGAATGTAACTTAAGATGCATCAATGAAGACTACTGGAAGATTACTAAGAATGCATATATTGTTCCTCATAATGGTCCTTCAACTCCGGATGAGATAAAGGAAGCTAAATACAACATTAGAGCTAAGGAAGCATTATTGATTGTCGTGACTGATTCTGAGATGAATAATGTGATGAATTTGCAAACTGCTAAAGATATCTGGAAGAAGTTGGAGACTTTATATGAAGGTGACGGTCAAGTGAAATTGCTAAGTTGTAGAGCCTGAAAGGAAAGTATGAGTTGCTGAAGATGGGTGAAGAAGAAAACATTACTTCTTTTATGCATAAAGTAAATGAGCTTGTGTTGATTATCAGATGTGTTGGTGGAGTATTGGAAGAATCTGAGATTGTTGCTAAAGTGTTGAGATCCTTGTCTCTTGCTTACAAGGCTAAAGTTGCTTATATTAAGGAGATCTAGACTATGACTAATGTGACTAGAGACATGTTGGTTGGTAAACTTGTTACATTTGAATTGAGTTTGGTGACTCTCTTCCTAAGACAAAATCTGCATTCAAAACTAGTGTTTCCGGAAAGTAGAGACATGATCGAGGAGAAAGTTCTACAAGGGTGTCTAGGCATTAGAAGGAGATGAAGGAGCATGAAGATGAAGAGAGAGAGAGCTTGAAAAAAATGAAGCCCTTATTGATAGAAGATTGCCTAAAGGTGTCGGTAAGTATGAAGGAAAGTTACCTCTTAAATGTTTTTCATGTAATAAGATAGGACATTTTGCTTCAAGATGTCCAAAAAGAGTTCATAATCCTAAGAAGCCTTTCAAACCTTACAAGTCTAAATATCAGAAGAAGTGTTATTATGTTGTTGATGAAGGTGTGGCTGATAATGAATATGAGAAGGGAAATTCAGGAGATGAATGGGTGTTCATTGCTATCAAGGAAGATGATTTGGTATCTATTGATTCTACTAGCTGCATTAATGAGGAGAAATCTTTCGCTACTAAAGTTGAAGAGAAAGATGAATGGGTTATTGGCAGTGGTTGCTCTCATCATATGACAGGTGATAAGAGTAAGTTTGTGAGTATGGAAAAGTGTGATGGTGGTATTGTTATATTTGGTGATGACAAAGCTTGTACAATCCATGGTAGAGGTTCCATTTCTCTTGATGGTAAGCATAATACTGATGATGTCTTGTATGTAGAAGGTTTAAAGAATAATCTTTTTAGTGTTGGTCAGATGGTTGATAAGGGATATGACTTGCAATCCAAGAATGGCAAATGTAAGATCTTAAGTAACTCCAAAACTGAGATTGCATGAGGTACAAAGACCAAAGGTAATATCTTTCACTTGAATGCTGGTGGTAAAAGTTGTTTGTTTGCTCATATTGATGAAAGTTGTTTATGGCATAGAAGGATGTGTCATGTGAATTTTGACTGTATGGTTAAGATAAGTTCGACTCAAGCAGTGAGAGATCTACCTAAGCTGATAAAGCCTACTAATTTGATATGTAAGGAGTGTCAATTGGGGAAGTAGACAAGAGTTACTTTCAAAAGAAAACAGTATAATTTTAATGGATTGTTGGATCTTGTGCATATTGATTTGTGTGGTCATCCTTCTAGAGTGAGAAGCTTGCAGAGTGACAGGTATTTCATGTTGTTGATTGATGACTATTCAAGGATGGTGTGGGTTACATTCTTAAGGGAAAAGTCTGAAGCGTTGGAGAAGTTCAAGATTTTCAAAGGTATGGTTGAGACCGAGACTGGATTGAAGTTGAAGTGTCTGAGATCTAACAAAGGTGGAGAATTCACTTCTGGTGAGTTTAATGCATATTATGAAGAACATGGAGTAAAGAGATAGCTATCTGCACCTAGAACACCTCAGTAGAATGGTGTTGTGGAAAGGAAGAATAGAACGGTTTAGGAAGCTGCTAGAACCATGATGTTGGAAGGAAATGTTCCGCATGTGTATTGGAGAGAAGTTGTGAGTATTGCAGTATACACTCTTAATTGGGTGCATATCAAGGGTAATTTTGGTAAGACTCCTTATGAGTTATGGTTTGGTCATGCTCCTATAGTTAGATATTTCAGAATTTTTGGAAGTAAATGTTATATAAAAAGAGATGAAGATCTAGGGAAGTTTGATGCTAGATGTGATGAAGGAATCTTTCTTGGTTATTCTACTAAAAGAAAAGCTTATCGATGTTATAATAAGTGATTGAGGAAAATAGTTGAAAGTGCTAATGTGAAGGTTGATAAAGAAAATGAGAGGCGTATCAGATCTTGTAGATATGATTCTGATAATCAAGTTGTCAGTTCAGATAAAAGAAAGCAAGTGCAGACCCAGAACCTAAATCAGATTGATCTGGAAAAGACAGAGAATCAAGGATACACTAATGCTAGTGCTAATGTAGAAGAAAGAACTCAAGAGCCTGAAAATCAAGAAAATCTTAAGACTCCCAAGTATGTGAGATTGAATCATTCAGAAAATGAGATCATAGGAGATAAGAATAAATGTGTGATAACTAGAAGAAAGGATTGTTGAATAAATTTGTTTGATTCCTAAGATTGAACCTAAAGATGTTAATGAATCATGCAAAGATGAAAATTGGGTTAAAGCAATGGAAAAAGAATTGAATCGAATTGAAAAGAATAATACATAGATTCTTGTTCCTAGACCTAAGGATAAAAATGTAATTGGAACTAAATGGGTTTGCTAAAATAAGTTGAATGAACAGGGTGAAGTTGTTAGGAATAAAGCAAGACTTATTTGTAAGGGATATTCTTAGATGGAAGGAATTAACTATGAGGAGACTTTTGCTCCAGTAGCTAGAATTGAAGCTGTTAGATTATTCATTGCCTATGTTGCTTACAAAGATTTCAAGGTCTATCAGATGGATGTCAAGTCAACCTTTCTAAATGGTGAGTTGGAAGAGGAAGTCTACATTGAGCAACTGGATGGATTTCAGTTGATTGACGAAAAGGACATGGTTTGTTGGTTGAAGAAAGCATTGTATGGCTTGAAGCAAGCTCCTATAGTCTGGTATGCCAGATTGGATAAGTATTTGTTGAAGCTTGGATTCAATAAAGGTATTGTTGATAGCAATTTGTATTTCAAGATTGATCAGGATGACATTTTTATTGTTGAAGTTTTTGTTGATGACATTATTTTTGGAGGAAATGATAGTTTGTGTAAGAAGTTTGTTGATGATATGCATAATGAATTTGAGATGTCTATGATTGGTGAAATGAAATTCTTTCTGGGACTGCAAATTACTCAATTGGAAAAAGATATTTTCATATCTCAGTGCAAGTATGTCAAGGAATTGTCGAACAAATTTGGTTTAGATGATGCAAAGCCTCTCGGTACACCTTTGGCAACCGGATGCAAGTTGTCAAAGGATGATAATTCTCCGAAAGAAAATTAGACCAGATATAGATCAATGATTGGTAGATTGTTGCATTTGACTCAGACTAGACCCGATATTATGAGTGTTGTATGTCTTGTTGCTAGATTTCAAGTTGATCCTAAGGAATCTCATGTTGCTACTGTGAAAAGAATCTTCAGATATTTGAAAGGGACAACTGACTTTGGTTTGTGGTATCCTAAAAATGATGATTTTACTTTGAGTGCATTTACAAATGCTGATTGGGCTGGTGATGCTGATGACCGGAAGAGTACTAGTGGTGGTGCATGTTTCTTTGGAAATAAATTGGTTTCTTGGCTGAGTAAGAAGTGGGATGCTATTTCTTTATCTACTAAAGAGGCAGAATACATTGCTACTACTAGCAATTGTACACAGGTTATATGGATGAAGTAGATATTGAAGGATATTGGAGCCATGCATGATGAGCCTATTGCTATGTATTGTGATAATTCAAGTGCTATTAACATTTCTAAGAATCCGATGTTGCATTCTAAGACTAAGCATACATCTATCAAGTTTTATTTTCTGAGAGAGAAGGTTAATGCGAAATAGATCAGATTGGAGTATGTATCCACAACGGAACAAATTGCAAATATCTTCACAAAGCCTTTGCCTAAGGATACTTTTGAGTATCTCAGAGAGAAGTTAGGGTTGATTGCCCCTCTTGATGAGAACTAAGATGCATACGTTTGCATCATTCTGGTGGATTTCACAGTCTTATCTTGTGATCCGGATTGATGAATGAGGTTGCTACTCAGGGGGAGTAGTTAGTGTTGTGGTTCAAATGTCCAGATTTGTAAATTCTAAGGGGGAGAAGATCATGATTTGTATATGTGCCTTTATCATTGATGTCAAAGGGGGAGAAGAGTCATGTGAAAAACCCTAAAGCAATTTGGGGGAGAGAAGCAGAAATTTGAGTTATTTATCAAAGGGGGAGCTGATCCTAATTGTGATTTTGTTGCAGATTGTTGGAGAGTTGAATTCTTTCTTTGCACTTATTGTTTTTCACATTCATATGTTGCCATTAATGCCAAAGGGGGAGATTGTTGGATATTGTTGAGAAGTTTGCTTAGTGATGTGTTGTCATTGATGTCAACATATTCCTCTATGTGTTTAAGTGTTGCAATCAGATTAAGTAAGTTGGTTTGGCCAGTGTGTTACATATGATCTAATGAGGATTACAAGGTTTTGAGATACTTATCTCTAGTTGATTCAGCTAAAGTTTTTGTGGTCTGCATGAAGAATTGATCAAGTTACGAAATCTGGTATTGCAGTTGGTTTTTTAGTTGTTCGGTGTTGACAGTGTTCGGTAAATCGATGTGTATTGCTCTAGTATTGCAATATCTTTGGTTGCGTATGTATGGGATGTGTTTGGGACATTGATGTGTGTCCTTAGTTCAAGTGGTTCATGATTTGGAGGTCCCCAAGTGAATCTTTTAGTTTGACAGTAAGTTTTGTTGATGTTCTTGAGCTTCGATAGAGAGATGATGATGATTCTAGTAATCCGAGTTGATGCGGTTTTTGCGGTGTGATTCATGTTGCTTGTGGATGTTTCTAGATTGTGTGTTATGCGTATTGGTGGTCCGCATTGATCGATGTGCGCATTATGGATAATTTCCTTGATCCGATGCTGTTCTTCATGTTCTTGGCCGACATGATGTTTATAGCATGTTGTGGATGATCGAGGCATAATTCTTGGAGGTGTTTCGTGTTCGAGGTTGTTGTTTTGGTCTGTATGCATTATTGTAGCATGTGTTGTTATATCTTTGTAATTTGTAATATGTGTTGAGCCAACCTTGAAATATAGATTGATGTCATGTATAAATGAATGTAATAATAATTGTGTGAGCTATCAAGTGAATGAATAATGTATTAATCATTCAACAAAAGTGTGAAGTGTGAAAGAGCAGAAGAGATTATGTGTGCTTAACCGGAACTATAACTGTTAGAACATAATGTTATTAGGGATCACATCCTTATAGCATTTATATATAATGTTCTAATATAAGGCTATAAATCCTTATATATTATATACTTTATAAGCATATCCCATTTGAAATAATTATAATCTTATAACTATTAGATTATTGATTATTTATGAGTGGGGGTTATTGAAAAGGTGTGACTAGTGAAGCCACCCTTCCTCCTATATTTAAGGAGGTTCTCTCTTATTTGAGAGGTGTGTGAATTTGGAGCTTTATGGTGAGTTGTATCACTATGCACACGAGGTATTATTGGCCATGTGGAAGTATTGGAGGAGTATTCCCAAGTTCATGTCTATTTTATGATAGACTATATTTTTAAGTGTTTTAATTAAATAATGCTTTATGGGATTTTTTTTACTCGAAAGGGTTTTCCCCATGTATATCTTGTGTAATGTGTACATTTATGCATGTATGTTTCTCATTTCATTTACTTTATGATCTTGTTTATAATGATTAATATCCCAAGATCCTAATTTCTAACATGGTATCAGAGCAGGTTAGGCTATACTAATCATTTTTACAGGTAATACTAAAAGATATGTTGATCTTGATGGAATTCTTATTTATGCTAAATCAACACATATGCAAGACCACTTTTACATTTGGTATGCTTTCTCTATTTTTTTAAAAATCAATCCATCAATGCTAAGTTGGGAGAGACTAAACATCTTTTACAAGTGATATCTAACTAGATTTCCATGCTAATTATTATTATTGTTTATTTTTATTTTCAAATATGCTCTTGAAAATTCATTCCATAGCTTTTTTGCTTGCTAGAATGTTTTGTTTAGTATTTTTTTATATTTAACTATCAAATAGATTTCGAGATATATCAATTGATGTGAGACCATAACAAAAGTAGCAATTGGTTTACTTTATGTCCCTCACTCCTTCATGAGAAACTTCAATATTGAAATATCACTACAATCATTAAGATAATATTTTTCTACTAATCAAAATTTTTAAATGAAGCGCATAAATAAAATAGACAAAAAGATCCCAATAATTCTTCAAATTTAACAATACATTGAATCAAACATTAATTTGTTGAGATTAAACTTGATAGAAATTGAACACCATTATAAATTAATACATAGTGCAAAAGCTTTTTTATTGATTACAAGAACTCCATGTATCTTCTTATTACTTCATAATATTTACACGATAAAATTTGTATCTTCTATTAAATAGCATTTACCATTATAGTCTACCCACAACTTTTGACTCTAGATTTTTTTAAAAAAATTATATATTTTTATTTAAGATAATATTGTTGTTAGACGTGTACAACCTGAGTTGGCCTAGTGGTGGAGAATTTGTTCTCTTGAAAGAGAGGTCACAAGTTCAAATCCCACAAGGGGGTAGGGTATGTACACCTTATCGGCTTTGGCCCATTACCTATCAAAAAAAATATATTGTTGTTAGACATAAATATTTATACACATAACTATACTTGTTTAATATTCAAATCTCCCATATTCATCGATAAGAGCATGATCCTTAATATCTTAGTGCAAATTTTGTCCAAAAAAACTCAAAAACATACACCTTACTAGTTATCATCTTTTTTAATGAATAAAGTGATAATAGATTTTTTGAAGAGTTGGAAGTGATCTATCTTTCTATAGACGATTCAATAATTGACCAAATTCCAAACAATTGTATAAATGTCTTCAAATTGATGAGAATGTACATTTCTATGCACAATAGTTGTGCTCTATCAAGTTTCTCATAAAATTTGAAGGAAATGTCTTTTTGTGAACGGCTGAAGGTAACCATAAAATGTCACGACCTTTACTAATTCCTTTTAAGTTAGATGGCTATCTTTCCCAACCGACATCTCCTTTCTCACACTCCCCATATAAGGAAATCAAATTCATTTCTTTTGTACATATCTAGCTATCATTGCAGTCTATGAGATATAGTCTATTTTTAGAAAGTCTTCCAAACTGTTCGCTGAAAAAAAAAATGTAAATTTAACATTTGCACTAATGAAACATTTTAATAAATATATTTTGTTCGAACCATGCTATTAGATCTCATTGAAAAATTATGTCAAATAATTCAATTGCCCTGTCTATAACTCCACAAACAATGGCTTTATGCTTTAAGATACTGTTCCAAATAGTTCACGTAGCCAGGAACATGCTCAAGACATAACCACGAATAGACTCAATGGCAATTTCCAATAACCATATAATGTTTTTCATAGAAAATAGAGGCCAGGACTAGTCCAAGACACTACTTCCATAATTAAGACGCTGTGATTTTCTTCCCCTATCCCCATAACTTCCACGTTAAACTCCAAGGCTTGAGGCACCTAATTAATGACATGTAAAGTATAGAAATATTTGTACTAAAGTTTGCTCACCAGTTTCCTTGTTTACATATCATTCAATAGTGAGGGTAAAGACTTCATCTTCGGTATATTGGGAGGATTTTTCCTATCGTCAACATCTCCATCTAACATGTAAAGGGCCAATAAAAATTGTCTATTTAAAATGAACAGTCATCATACAGATTTTTAGACTCTTATAATTCAAAGGCTGAAGCTATTCTGGTTTCAAAACAAACCATTAGTACAGCGTGATAGCGACGTGTTAGTCAATCGCAGCCGTTTATTGCAAAATCGACGATGTAAAACGTGCGACTAACACGCGTGTTAGTCAATCCGTACTGTCGTTTTGAAGCCAGAATAGACACGTCCCAATTCAAAAGCATTCATTCAATATGGATGGCTTGAAGAGAAAAGATTTTTACAATTAATAATAAAATACATTTTCATATATGGAAGTGAGTTTTTCATACTAACTTGTCCATAGTAATCTTGAATGGCTATATTGAATTACAATGAGACTGTTTTCTGTGGGTATCTTTCATATCAAATGACTCTTAAATATGAGTTTAGTGTTATGGACTCAAAATGCTAATTCTAACTTCGGGCAAACGTAGAAGCTATTTTTATGTTTAAAGGATCAAAATGCGTTGAATTGTATATTTGTACTATATAGAAAAGGGAATATACATTAGAATAGAACCATTTCTTTTTCAAGAGATTATTTTTTTATTTTTGTATTCACATAAAGTGGATCAACTTTCTTTTGGAGAACAAAAATATTTTTTTATAAATGTTATGGGGTGGATCTTCTATCCCATTCACATCTACAATTATATGTCATTAAGCATTATATATTATCCTTGAGTAAATAGATCATAAAATTTTGTATTAACAAAAGCCTCTAAGTTCAATCTTAATTCAGAGAAGAAAAGAGACACTTAGAGACACATTTGGGTGATCCTTAATAATTAACGAACCAATGCAAAGAGGTTTATATAGAAATTGGTGAACAACTAAGTGACCCATGGTAACAAGATTTAAAGACATTTATTGAGAATGTATGTTAAAAGAGTAATCCTTTTTGGCTGCATACTTATAACTAGATATCAATAATTTCTATGTACCAAAGATATAATATTGTGGAACAAATTGGACCCTAAAGAATATAGGTGGTCCACACAACCATCTAAAGAGGTCACTATTTCTCTCAAAGAACTTGGACTCTTGTTATATTAGATTTGACAAATTAATTCCATTTTCACTTAAGATATAAGGATGAAAAGGTGAAAATAAAAAGTACGGAAAAAAAAAAGTTTCAAACTTTTGCACATCCATACACAAAGAGGATTACATAACCTTTTAAAGCATCTTTCACTAATACATTTTTTTTCTCTCGGGTGTTACTTTAGCTAACATTTTTAAAATATCTTTTAAGTATCCTCTAAATTTATTGGGTGCAAAGCATCTACTTATAATGGGTGGCTACCACCCTTATAAACTGTCTGGGGAGCAAACCTAGAAAGGATAGCTCACCCGTTGCCTAATTTTTTATGGATCATTACTATATGTAGTAGCATGTCTATTTTGTATTTTAAACAAGATAACTAGTTATCTATGCCTATTCTCATGAAAATATTTGTTGATCCCCTTGCTACTAATCATTAGACTAGATTTTATATTTATGTGGAATATTATGTGTGTTGGCTTGATGATGATTGTAATGTATTCATCATATGTTGTCATTGATGAAACACTCACACACACACATGTGATTATATTGTCTACCGGTGTAACTTCAATTGTTTACACTGTCAACCGGTATGTTAGAGGTTATACTAAGAGGTTTATCTCTAACCGATACTTTGTGTCAACCGGTATGTGCATAAGAGACAACTTGTGGTTATACTAAGTCGGCATCAAGATGAAGATCAAGCAGAGATTCAAGGATAACGGTTCATATGTTTTACTCAAATCGGTATTTGATTATTCCAACCGGTATTTGGTAATTTTGTGATGAGTTACCACAAATCGTGATGAGTTACTAGCACCGACTGCTTGGCGGTAATTTTTGTGATGAGTTATGATCACTTGTCCAGATACACTGCACCTAGGGAATTGTGTTAAGATTTCTTAAGGCCGACATGAAATCATAAGGTCTATATATTGACATCGCAATGAATTATTTGATATAAGTGAAAGTGTTATGTTATGTGTGAAAGGAAAAGAGTTAAGTTGTAGAGTATGCAAAAGAGCAATGTTGAATATGTTTAGAAGGATCTGATCAAACAAGTATTGTGCTACTCAAAACAAATCAAACCAATCCTGTTGTTTTCTAACAATTACAGCAGAATCAAATCCCCTAACCGAGTAAGCTCTAACAAGCTTCAATGTATAAATCCTCTAACAGGGTGATCCATTAGTTTAGATTTAGAAATCCTCCACCGAAGTTACTCCTAACATGGTACTACCTTTAACAAGGTATAAGCTTCTAATCAAGCTTTGGGATCTCTAACAAGATTCGCTCCTAGCAGAGCACTTTGTAGACCTTAACCAACCAGTTATCTATTACTATAGATAGTTAACTTGTGAGTTCCATCTCACCGTGGTTTTTACCTGTTTGGGTTTTCCACGTACAAACACTTGTGTTATGGTGGATGCTTTACTTTTTGTGGATGTTGTTATTTCACGTTGGATTGCATGCATTGTGTTTAAAATCTTTGTTAAGTTCATCTACCGATTAGTGTTTGAAGTAGTTTTATTTTTGGTGTCACTGATTCACCCCCCCCCTCCCCCCTCCCAGTGCTTTTCAAGTCCATCAATTGGTATCAGAGCCTAACTTCTTTGAATCCTAATCGCTTAGAAGGGAGCCTTGAAACCACCATGGGGGACATGAGCTACTTCGAGATGGCTAGAGAGCTAGAAGTTAGCAGAAATGAGCTTGAAACCCTTAGGGTCAAACTAAAAGCTTCACAAGTCAAAAGGAGAGAGCTAACTGAACAACTGTTAGAGATATCTAATAATAGTTATTCAAATGAAGCCAATATTGATGCTTTAGCAGAGGAAGTTGAAAAGTTAAATGATGAGAAATTGAATCTAAGGAGAGAGAGATAGAAGGTCTCACTATCCGCATGAGTCAGGAAATAGAAGCCAGAAGAGCTGTTGAAGATCTTATCAAGGAAAGAGATAAAGAGATTGCCAAGATCAAGCGAGAAAATGTCACTAAGCATGAGCATTTGGTTGTTGAAAGAGAAGAAAAGGAGAACCTACAGCTAGATGTTGAACTTGCATCATCTCTGAGAGAGAACCTATCAAAGTATAATGAAGATCTCACCAAACAACTTACTGAAGCTAATGAGAAATTGGAGAAGTTCAACAAAAGTTCTACCATGCTGGAAGAACAAATTCAATCACAAAGGATGAAGGGTGATATCTCTGGACTTGGTTTTCACACATCTGAAAAAGGTGAATCCTTCGATACAAAGAGCAACACTCTTAAGAACAAATCTACTCCTAAGATCAATAAACCTACCGGTAAGAAGGTCTTTAAACCTGTTTGTTTTGTTTGCCATAAACCTGGTCACACTGCAAATGTTTGTAGAGAGAAACCTAACACAAATACAAGTTACAATACTAATGCTAGGTATGTGTCCAAGAAATTTGAAGGTCATTGCTTCACATGTGGAATGTATGGGCATAGATCTGTTGAGTGCAGATATGGAGCAAACAATCCTGTACCGCACATGCATCCAAGACCAAATGGTGACCGGATGAGGAATTTTGACAACCGGGTAAACCTAAACTGGCAAAAACCCTATGGCAACTGGTTTAGTCCATTTGAGATGGAAAAAGTAACAAATGTTATTTGCACCATCTGTAATAACTTTGGTCATGCGGCTATGAACTGCAAAAGAAGAACAAGAAGAGGAAATGCAGGACCTTGGAGATCATCTGGTATGGCTTGTTATCACTCTAACAAACCGGGGCACTTAGCAAAATTTTGTAGATCCAGAAATAGCAAACTGGTCAATTCTTTTAAGGATCAGAAAGGAAAGCAGAAAGTTAATGCTGAAGAAACCAGAGAGGAAATGAATCGGATTTGGAAGAAGAAAAGTGATGACTCACCTGGAGAAGAAATTGTTCCTTCACCCAGTGAAGAGAACCCTGCACCGATGACTTAAGCCTTTTTAATATGGCCAAGGGGAGCTTAACGATCAAATTATCTCCGAACCCCTTGAGAAAAATGAGCGGTAAAAAAATTTTGAAGCATGAAATTTTGGTAACTTTTTGTCAATATGTTATCAACCGGTTTTATCCTTGAAGCGATGAAATTAGGGTTTGTAACCCTAATAGGCGAGCATTTAATGCAGTAGGTAAAAAATGATAAAAGCGAGTTTTACTTTGTCATTTTTACCCTAACGCATTCGATAAAAGAAATTTGGAGCGCTTGCTGAGCTGAGAAAGATTATTTGTTGTCAATTGTTGAATTGCTTTGTGAATTGTGTAATCAAGCTGAATTGAAGGTTGCAAAAAGTCGAACTGGTGTGCACTTGGGCATTTCAACCGGTAAACAGGGCAACGTGTGTGAAACAAGGTATTTCTTTGAACATCCTACTTCGAATCCTATTCATCTGGAATGGCATCATCTTCAAAGACTGTAGAGAGGTTAATGATTATTTCTGAGCCTATGGAAGTTGTAGAGGCAAAACAAATTGTGTCGTATAATGCATTGTCACAAGTTCTGAGTGGATTTTTGGTCAAAGGTGATTTATCTAGTTATATTGATTGCAAGATAGAAGATCTAGGATATCTATACATTTGTACTCAGTTGAAATCACTTTGTGATGAGAATGGAAAGATTGAAACAAAGTATGCTAGGGTTTTCGAAAAGGGTTTTCATAATGTCGCTTACTTTCTTGAAGATTTCGAGGAAGAACATATCAGAATCATTTCAAGTCAAGTTCATGGAGAGAACATGTATTTAGAGAGAACTCACACAATAACTAAGGAAGCCATTCAGGTTGTAACTGGTTATTTCTCAATCGGTGAAGTACCTGTTCTAGGACAAATTTCAAAAGATATGGTATTCTCTTTAACCGGTTCTACTTCTGATGGGCGTGCCTTTTCTATTAACAATATTAAAGACCCTGCAGTGAAACTAGCAGCAATGGTGATAGGCTACCGAGTATTTTACTCTAGTAGACTTAATAGTGTTCCATCTGCAACAATTCATACAACTCACAGAATGATTGTTGATGATGCAACTTATGATCTCTGTGAAGCTATCAGGAGTCAACTGTTTCTAAATTTGCAATCTATTAAAAAGGACAACAGTCAAAAGTTCAAATATGGTCAGCTATTAGTTGGGTTATTCTTCTATTTCTTGAACTTTCTATCGGGAATCAGAGACATTGAATGGTCAAAAGACCTACCAGTCTCTACACAAATCAAGAACAACATTAAGGCTATAAAGAATACTTTCTCTGCAGCCATGAATAAGTATTTTAATGAATTTTAGAAAAAGATGAGTATGAGAATGAGATTACTAGAAGATGTGGTAAGACACTTTGCAAAAGACATAATCTTTACTGTTACCACTGACTTTTGCTTGATGCAAGCAATTGAGCCAAGAGAAGAAGAGATAGAAGACATGAGTTATGAGGTGAACTATGATCTATTAGTTGGTTATGCTAATAACCTATTAGCATCGCCTAAAGACAAAAAGAAGGAAAAATTGGACATTGTGGCAGTCCAAGTTGCACCAGTGGAAACCAGTACCATTCATGTTACTAATGTGAAAGGAAGGAAAATGAAGACTGATAAAGCACCTCCAGTGATAAAGACTACAAGGGTGACTCTGAGTATCCAATCCAAAAAGGAACTGACACCTAAAGTATATACAAAGAAGGAGAATGCACAAAAGAAGAGAAATTGAAAACTTATTCTCCAACCAAAATCTGAGGGTTCAGATATTGAGGAAGAACCTAAGAAGATAATGGTAACCGACAGAGTTGCAAAGTCAGTAAAATCAGTTAAGAAAGTGCCAAAGGCAATTGTGCCTATTGATATAGCATCTTACAAGCCTAAAACCCATTTTGAAAGAACAATGAAGACACTAGGGAGGAATAGGTTTGACAATGTCAAGAGCATTTTGATTCCTTCACTGAAAAATGAGAAAGAGCAAGTCATTCAACAAGTAATCACTCATTTGTGTCATTACAGTAGATATCCACATGAACTGGAAAAGGATATCTCAAATTATTTGTACACTATTCTTTTGGGTAAATGGGAAGAAGCTAGAAAATTAGAAAAATAAATCATTGATGAGATATTTGTACAATATTTTTCTGAACTTTCTAAAGATGATATTAGTGCCTTAGTCGCTCGATACAAATTTTAGTTTATGTTCAAAGCAAGAAGACTGAACTTGCTCAGTGGAAAGAAGACAATTATTGAAACTGAGACCCATCGAATAGCCTGTGAAATCAAAAGAATGGAAGTACTCATCCAATCCTCTATGAACGAGGATAATGTTGAAGATAATGTTAATCGATCGGAAATGGATGAAGAAGAGATCATTCAAGCTGATGAGGTCTATCGTATCAAGAAAAAGGATGACTCCATTATTCATGTTGTTGATGATGTTCAGGACACAATTGATCTATTTGGAGACAACACTGCACCAGATATGGAGCCTCCTGCAATTACTAATGTACAGGTTACCTTAGTTAAGCAATCAACAACTCAACTAAAAGTGGACAATCCACCGGAAACAAAACAACCTAAGAAACCCCAATCTCCACCGGTCATTCAAGTTGCTCAGAAGGAGTCTACTGAAATTGTTGTCACATAGTCCTCTGGAAAGGAAACGAAGAAGAATACAGAGAAAGCAATCATTAAGGTTGTACCCTCTGAACCCACAAAGCAAAAGCAACTTGATGAGGATGATGATGATTCTTTAAGTACTTCAGGACCTATTGATATGAACAACATGAGTGCATCGGAAATGATGAAGATTGCAAGTGTCATGCAATCTAGATCACATAAGAAGAGACTGAAAGAGCAAAGGGTTGAAGCTGAAACAATTCAGACTGCAGTAGATATTTTATCCGGTCTGCTACCGGAAACATCAATAGCACATCTACCTACACCTATTAGAAAACTTGGTTAGTTAGTTGCAGATGCATCTGATCAAATCAAGTCACTAGAAGATGTTTCTCAACTCTATGCTGAAAAGAGTCACAAGAAGAAGTATGGAGAAAAACTGGCAAAGGATATTGATAGTGGAAAAATGGCTCTGTCGCACAACAAAGATTTGTTGAGCAATGCTATTGAAACGGGAGGAAAGTATCTTGCTTTCACCTCTAATGTTTCTTTCTTTTATTCTAACATTTCAAAAAGACAAACAGAAACAAAGCAAGAGCTGGAAAGGATATGCAAGGCATATGTCCCACTTCAGGACTCTATATTTGCCTTTAGAAAATCTATAGATGATTTGCATAACAGGATGGATATCTATGATAATGAGAAGGCAAAGAGACTCCGGTCTCTCAAGGAACTCAAGAGTCTGCTCACATCACAAGTAGACATATTACAGAGAGCCTACTCAAATGCAGAAGCTATCTTAGCAACTCTTGAAACCTGCACACTGGACTCAATGGAAGAATTCCATTCACAGCTAATGTCTATATTCGCGTATACTGAGAACGTGTTGGAGTCATGGACCAATGCTTTGTCACAGTTGAAGAAGAGCTACAATGTTATTTTCATGAGAATTGCTTATGCCTGAACTCTGATTCAAGTTTTTCAGTTATTATTGTATATGCTAAACACTTTGATACAAATTTTCTATCTATATATATATTTTGCTTTTTCAATTTGGTATTGTTGTCAAAGGGGGAGTAGAAATATGTATGTGTGTTTTTGATAATTTTGTATAATTGTATGTATTAAGGGGGAGCATGAGTATATGTGTAAATTTGTTGTGTATGCACACTTAGTGGTATTACTGTAAAATTTTCTAAGTGTTGCCATCAATGCCAAAGGGGGAGATTGTTGGCTTGATGATGATTGTAATGTATTCATCATATGTTGATATTGATGAAACACTCACACACACACATATGATTATATTGTCTACCGGTGTAACTTCAATTGTTTACACTGTCAACCGGTATGTTAGAGGTTATACTAAGAGGTTTATCTCTAACTGGTACTTTTTGTCAACCGGTATGTGCATAAGAGACAACCTGTGGTTATACTAAGTCGACATCAAGATGAAGATCAAGCGGAGATTCAAGGATAACAGTTCATATGTTTTACTCAAACTAGTATTTGATTGTTTCAACCAATATTCGGCAATTTTGTGATGAGTTACTAGCACCAACTGCTTGGCGGTAATTTTTGTGATGAGTTATGATCACTTGTCTAGATACACTGCACCTAGGGAATTGTGTTGTGATTTCTTAAGGCCGACATGAAATCATAAGGTCTATATATTGACATCGCAATGAATTATTTGATATAAGTGAAAGTGTTCTGTTGTGTGCAAAAGGAAAAGACTTAAGTTGTAGAGTATACAGAAGAGCAATGTTGAATATGTTTAGAAGGATCTGATCAAGCAAGTATTGTGCTACTCAGAACATATCAAACCAATCATGTTGTTTTCTGACAATTATTAGAATCAAATCCCCTAATCGAGTAAGCTCTAACAAGTTTCAATGTATAAATCCTCTAACAGGGTGATCCATTGGTTTAGATTCAGAAATCCTCCACTAAGGTTACTCCTAACAGGGTACTACCTTTAATAGGGTATAAGCTTCTAATCAAGATTTGGGATCTCTAACAAAATTCGCTCCTAGCAAAACACTTTGTAGACCTTAACCGAACATTTATCTATTACTATAGATAGTTAACTTGTGAGTTCCATCTCACCGTGGTAATAGTACCATCTTACTTGAAGTTACTTTACTCCTAGAAAATATCATTTCTAAAGATCAAAATGAACATTGAAGATCATGATCACCTCACTCAAGTGAAAGCATTCTATGATAAAGGCACCTTGAAGATCATGGGCACCTCACTCAAGTGAAAGAATTCTATAATAAAGGCACCTTGAAGATCATGGACACCTCACTCAAGTGAAATCATTCTATAATAAAGACACTTTGAAGATCATGGGCACATGCTATATATTGGAATATTAGCCAACACTTTGAAATCCTCTGTGCAGTGATTGGTTTTAGGTGATGCCATTAAGGGGGAGTGTACATGACACCACCTAGTGGCTAAATCGTAGATGTAAGACCTAATAGGCATAAGACCTTTAGGCATTATATGCTCCAAATTCAAATAATGCTTGGTCTTAGGTGATGCCATTGAGGGGGAGTGTGCATGTCAATGACACCACCTTGTGGCTAAATCCTAGTTTTTTAAATCCTACGAGTAGGCATATGTCCTAATAGGTATTAAATAGACCTATATAGGAATTAGTAAGTCCTTTAAGTCTGCAAATAGGCATATGTAAGTCCTTTTTTATTTTAAATACTACAGGTCGGCATTAGTAAGTCCTATAGGCACATATGTGCTTAAGTCATACAGGAATATTGTAAATTCTTCTCCTTGTAAATCTTCCACTTGTGAAAGATTGTATTAAGTCCTACGAGCACTATGTAATGAACCTGGGGAGTGTTAGAACATAATGTTATTAGGGATCACATCCTTATAACATTTATATATAATGTTCTAATATAAGGTTATAAATCCTTATATATTATATACTTTATAAGCATATCCAATTTGAAATAATTATAATCTTATAACTATTAGATTATTGATTATTTATGAGTGGGGGTTATTGAAAATGTGTGACTAGTGAAGCCACCCTTCCTCCTATATTTAAGGAGGTTCTCTCTTATTTGAGAGGTGTGTGAATTTGGAGCTTTATGGTGAGTTTTTGATTAAGGTAAAAACAGGTTTTGAAGGGGCCCCGAAACCCTTTACAAAAGATCCTTAAGATAGAATAGCATTAAGAAACTAGAAGGAACAAACATCAGAAAAATCAGCATAGCAACTAGAAAAAACTAGCGAAAAAGCCCCAAAAAACCAACGACAACTAGCCAAACCAGACAAAGCACAGAAAATGAACTATTTTATGTTTTTCAAGGCATTAGCCAAGTTACTGCTAATCTCACACAATTCTTTAATATTATCCCTAAGTTTAGGGATTTCCTTAGAAGACGCCACAACAGCTTTCTTCAAGCTCGCCCTAGTTCTCTTTGCCGCTCCACCAAGAGTTGATTCCCTGATCCCAGTCTCGATTGCATCTTCATCAATATCAAGGTCCACCACCGGTTTGGGTGAGCTGGAGCTTTCAAGGACCTTAGAGATTTCCTCTAGGTTCTTAGTGATAACAGTCAAGATATTCAGAATCATTCCCAATAGGTTTTTCATTGCCGCTTTCCCTTCTTCCAGATAGTCAATCTGAGCTTCCATCTTCTTAGCTTTTTCCTCCATGTCCTGCTTCCATTGCTTCTGGTTCCTTTCATCTTCCTTCCTTTTCTCTTCCAGCTACTTCCCATTTTTTTCCAAATTCTTTAAAAAATCATAAATCCACCTGTCAAAACCCAATCTAGCCTCGGTAAGGTTTTTAAGATTATCCAGGAATAACCCTTCTCCAGCACCCTCCTTATCCTTACTTAAACTATCCTTAGTCATTTCCTTCTCGGGTTCCTTATTCTTCTCCTTCTCAATATCCATTTATTTTTCCTCATTAACCTTATCATCCTTCTCCACCATTGGCTGGCCATTGACATTGCCTAAGCTAGCACTGTGAGTAGGACTATCTTGGTCAGACACGTCCTTAGCTTCACCTTCCTCTTCCCCCACGTCCTCATCTTTCCAACTTTCCTCACCTCTAGACTCATCTGTCTCCATTTCACTGCCATCTTTTTCGGTATCCTCTGTGTCATTCTTGTCCTCTTGGGTTTTCATCCCAGTAGCACTCTTGCTCTTTTTGCTCTGAATCGACTCTTCCTTGCTAGGTCCGCCTTCCTCCATCTTTCTCTTGCTTTTCCCTAGAGAAGTAGACAATCTCTTATTTTCCTGAATAGCGAGGATTTTGCAGTGCTCATATATGAGTAGAATGAGGCCACAATGAAGCACCGGGTTCGAAGGATTCTTGATGTGTTTGTTGAGAGACCTTGACAAAGACCTGAAGAGGTAGTAGGGTAGGGAAACCCTTCTCTCATGCTTGTTACAGTCGCAATGAGGCCCGCATCCAAATTGAACCTCACACCATGGATTTTAAAAGACCTGTTACTCCAGTTTTTAGTAATTTTGGAGACTGCAAGATTAACCCTACCTTTATCGTAACTGACCAACTTCTCCATAAAGTTCATCAGGGACCCTTTTTCCAGCTTTGTCCATACTTTTGGCATTTCCTTCCATCTGGATATGTTATCTGGTTCCTCCCTCCTTAGATCCACTCCCATATTCAAGTTCAAAATATCACCTCTGTTCTTTTGCACACTCAAAGCTTCCTTCCCGTTGTCTCTTGAAATTTTGAAAATGTTAACCCACAAAGTGTGCGGAGGGTTAATATCCTTGATTAAGATTTTGTCACTTTGCCAAGTTAACCTTTCTATAAATGCATAAATTAATCATTTCAACTATAATAATTGTGTGGTCCTTCTTTCCCCGTGAATCTATCCTTTCTTAGGAGATCTTTAATACTAAAATTAATATTATCTTCCCTGTGCCAAATAGTTTAAGCTTCAGAATTAATGCCTAGGTTCGCCAGGCCATCCGCAACCAGATTTTTTTCTCTAAAGGCATATTCAATTATAATAACTTTAAAGCTAGCAATAATTTCTCTAGCTTTAAAAATTATGTTTTCTATAGACCATGATGGCTCGGTTTCCTCCTTCAAGCACTTGATAATATTTAGTGAGTCTCCCTCCAACCATAAGTTGTCATGATTTAGGTTCTTAGCAATAATCAAAGTATTCAAAGATGCTGAAGCTTCTGCATAATGACTAGTTTGACTACCCAGAGGACTAGCGACAGCCACTAGACAACTTCCAGCAAAATTCCTGACAATGCCCCCATAACCAGTTTTACCCGGATTCCCCTTCGACGCCCCATCAAAGTTGGCCTTTATCCATCCCTAAAGTGGAAAGCACCACGCCAGACCTTCCCTACCCTTCTCCTTACTGGATTTGGTTATAGATGATAACTCAATGATGAACGAATAGTATTGTATCGGTACTGAGAGAGGGGGGGGGGGGGGGGGGCGGGGGGGTTGAATCGGTACAGACAAAAACACAACCTTAAACCAGTTTGTCAGCAGACACTGTGCATTGATAGACAAATAGTAACACCGGTCCTTAAATAGAGTACAACCGACAAAACCCAAAATAACTAAGACAAGCATAAACCTGTTGACACTTATCTTCTCATATAATCTAACACTTCATTTCCATTTCACGCTGATGCATGAATAAGTAATCTACCACCAAAGATGTACATATTACTGCTAGATCAACATGAATCACCGCTTAATAGAAAACAATCATAGCATCACATGAAGAAGACATCACACATGACACACATATTTTTCACGTGGAAACCCAACTGGGAAAAACCACGGTGGGGATGAATACCCACAAGCTTGTTTTTGAACTCTTTAGAAGTCCGCTTTGTTAGGAGCCTCGTCCGGTTAAAGACTGATACAATAGGTTCTGTTAGGAACTGATTCTGTCAAGGATCACCCGGTTAAGGGATGGCTACAATACCCGATTAAGGGTTAAACCCTATTAAAGGTTACCTTGTTAGAAGATTTCAAGAACTCAATGGTTTTGAGTCACCCTGTTAAAGGATTTACAACAAGCCGGTTAAAGCTACCCTGTTAAGGGATTTTCCAACTGTTGAAGTGGTTAAAGATCAACAGGTATTACAATGATCTGATAATAGCACTCAATGCCAATGCAGATCCGCTTAAGCTCCTCTTCACCTTCTGCACTTACACTCTGTAGGTATCACTTCTCTCCTCTGGTTTGGCAAGAATCACATATCTCTTCTCTTGGATACACACACACAACTTTTGCCAACAACCTCTGAAAGAATCACAACATTGACCTTATAGGAAAATAGATAGGTCGGTAGCATAAACCCTAAAACCTAAACCTGTTAGGTTAAGCAATTCAAACGGTTCAATCCTGACTGTTGAGCACACTGCATTAAATGCAACAGTCTTGATCCAATCTCGAGACATTCTCCATCGTTCGTTTTCCACTGATTTCATGGCGGCTGATAACCCATCACACGTTATCACCATTTATAGACTTCGCACATTCCTGAGGTAGATAGGAACAATCTCCTTCATGTAAGATCCTTCACGCACACAAGGCTTACGTGGCAATACGATCTGTTCTTCGTTACCATGCTAACTCATCATACAACTCATCAACCGAAAACCTTGAAGTTGAGACTACCAATCGGTAGTCATACAAAGCTTCCATGTACCGGTTCTCATACCAACATGCCGGTTCACCTTGAACGAACATACCGCTTCACTTTGGCACATACACCGGTTCTTGGTAACATACCGGTTCTCTCTTCTTCAACATATTGACATCAATAAAAACATACAATATCATTATGTCCTCATGCCGGTTCACATAATGCCAACAATAGAAAGGTTCCATCTATCATTAAAGTCTTCTTTAGCTGCTAAACCATGATCAGTACCATTAAGACATTCGAATATACCTCTATAGATTTTATCCACCACAACTTCAGGGTTAGCACTTTTATCCCTAAAAATCCTATTGTTGCGCTCCTTCCAGATGTTCCAGATAACATTAGGGAAAGTAAGTTTCCAGAGCTCCACAATCTTAGGGTTGGAATTAGGACAGTGCCATTGCTACCAGGACTCCCCTAGAGAGTTCGGGAAAACCCAACTCAACTCCCACCTACTGAAAATAATTTTCCAAATTTCCTGATTGAAAGTAAATTGGTGGAGAATATGACAAGCAGACTCTTCTTCCCTGCAACAAAGAGAACACCTATTAGGAAAAAAAAATCCTTGCTTTTGAAGGTTGTCCAAAGTCAGCGCCTTATTCTGGATAAAGATCCAAAAAAAGATATTAACTTTAGGAATTAACTTCTTATTCCACACTTTAGCCCAAATAGGAATGTCTTCCAGAACTTTGTTGTGGATAGCTACAACCGACGAAACAAAATAATTCCCATCTGAGGTCTCCCTCCAAATCAAACTATCCTCTTGATTGTCCCTCAAAATTTTAGAAGAAAGCAAAATCTCAAGAAACTTTAATCCCGGACATTGCTGGCTAAACTCAATCCAATTCCCATTTCTCCAGTAGTCTCTAACCAAACCCCCATGCCTGTTTTTGAACCAATCTTTCCAATCATTAAGGATTGGAATATCCTCCAAAGGTTTATCCAGAAGCCATCTGTCTTCCCAAAATCTTATATTTCTTCCATTCCCCAATTTCCACATTCTTCTAGCAGCAGCCCAACTTTTAGCCAATTGAACTACATTCCAAATTGCAGAACCTTCAACAATAAAAGAGTTATCTAGAAATTCTTCCTCAGAAGGTTGCATATGAAGATATTTCTTTTTCCAGATTAAATTCCATTCTCTTTCCTCCCCTTTCATTCTCCAAATTTGTTTTGCTAATAAGGCATTATTCATAGAGCTAATATTCCTTAAACCCAACCCCCCAGAGGCCTTGGGAGAACAGATTTTGTTCCAAGCTATAAGGGGAATTCTATTCTTGTCTTCGACTCCTGACCAAAGAAACTTTTTTTGGATTCTTTCAATTGCCTCCGCAAACTTTCTAGGGATTTTAAACAGACTGAGAGCATAAATAGGCAAGTTTTGGAGAGTAGCTTTAAGCAGTGTCACCTTGCCTGCTTGCCTAAGGATAGCTCATTTCCAACTAGCCAGTTTAGAGCTGAATATGTCAACCAGCTTAATCCAAAAATTATCCATAGGCTTAATACAAAGGGGAAGCCCCAAGTAAGTAGAGGGAAACTCACCAATTTTACATCCAAGAATTCTTTCAATCCTTAATTGTCTTTGAACAGGGGTGTTGATGAAGAATAACGAGCTCTTATCCCAATTAATTTTTTGGCTGGAAGTAGATTCATAAATATCCATAACATTCTTCATATTTCTTGCTTCCCTAATAGTAGCTTCTCCCATGGTAATCGAAGCATCAACAAACTATTCATGAGTACAAGTAACATTGGACAAAGAAGGTTTCAGTCCTTTGAGATTACCTTCTTCCACATTTTTAATAATAAATCTACCCAAACTTTCAGCTAAAATAGTAAACAAGATAGGGGAGATGGGATCCCCATGTCTTAGACCTCTAGTGCTTTTGAAGAAATTGGAAGGAGATCCATTAACAATAATAGCAGAGGAGGAAGTTTCCATCAATTGAGAGCAGAGCTGAATAACTTTTTCTCCAAATTCAAAGGCTTCATAATCCTGAAAAGAAAATGTCAGTTCACTCTATCAAAGGCTTTAGACATATCTAACTTAAGAAAAAAGCCTTGATTTTTAGCAGCCGTTAGAGAGTGAATATTTTCATGAACTGAAATAATGGAATCCAGAATCTATCTACCAGGGACAAAACTATTTTGCTGAGCTAAAATAATTCTCGGAAGAATATCCAGCATTCGAGAAGTAAGAACCTTAGACAAAAACTTGTAAATAGAATTACAAAGACTAATAGGTCTAAACTTATTAAGAGAGTCAGCTCCTAAAATCTTCGGAATTAGAACAATGAAGGTCGCATTCAGTTCTTTTAAAAGCCTTTTAGAACCAAAGAATTCTTTAACTCCTTTACAGATATCAGTCTCCACAATGTGCCAAAAGGATTGGAAAAAGAACATTGGAAAACCATCTAGACCAGGAGACTTATCTCCCTGAAAAGAAAACACCGCCTTTTTTATTTCCTGACTAGAAGGTATCCGAGAGAGATATTTGTTGTCTTCCTCAGTCAAGGTGAAGGGATAGCCTGCAAAAGAAGGTTTTGATTATTGAAGTCTAGATCATCCACTTCTCCCAGGAGGTTGCTAAAAAAATCCAGAGCTTCCCTTCTTATGTCATTTTCATCCGTTAAAATCCCCCTATTACAGGATAACCTGGAAATCCTGTTGACCGCCCCGTGCTTAAGAGCAGTTAAGTGAAAAACTGGGTATTTTTATCACCTTCCTTCAAATACAAGGCTCTTGATCTTTGTCTCCAAAACGTCTCTTCATTAGAAATAATTGTGTGGTATTTAGACAACAAACCATTTTCAACAGATCTCAAATCTTCTGAAAGCCCATCCTCTTGGATTTTATCTTGGACTTCTTTAATTTCAGTCTTAATTTGGGCTTTACTTTTGAAGATATCACCAAGTGTCTCTTTGTTCCAAATTTTGATTTTGGCCTTTATAATATTGAGCTTTTTGGCTATTCTAAATAAAGTCATTCTCTCAACCTCAGAGCTCCACCAATCAGCAACACAAACTTCCAGAGATGGATGGGATAACCATGTTTTTTCAAATCTAAAAGAGAAGTTTCTCTTAGCAAAAAAATAATTGACAGTAAAAGAGATAGGGAAAGATCGGATCCAATCTTAATAATAGACGCCAAAGAACAACTATACTTAGATAACCACTCAGGAGAAATCAAGGTTCTATCTAACCTTACTTGAATAAGATTAGCTCCAGTTCTTCTATTGGTCCAGGTATAGTTTATCCCTTGGAGATCCACATCCATAAGAGCTTGATCATTGATAAAGTCCATAAGATCTTGTTTAACATCAAACTGCAAGGGAAGGCCTCCCATCTTCTCATCCTCTTTAAGTGGTGTATTGAAATCTCCCATTATTATCCAGCTTTTATCAGCAAAATTTAATCTGTCTTCTGCAAGGCTTCTCCAATATTTAAATCTCCCAGCTTTGGTGTTAGGTGCATAGACATTAGTGATAACCCAAACAAAGTTATCCTTAATATGCTCATGCAGCACAAAAGTCCTATTGATTTTTGAAATGATTTCCTTATCTATAATAGTATTTTGGTTCCAAAAAATCGTTGTTCCTCCAGAGGCACCCTCCGAACTGGTTCCTATAACTCCATTATTTTTAAATATTCTGATACTTTCCACTTTATCCTTACACATCTTAGTTTCCTGAACAAGGACAACATCTGGTTTATGATCTCTTATAATATTACATAACACATCCTGCTTATGAGGGGCATTCAACCCTCTTATATTCCAAGAAATTATCTTCATACTTTAACCGGAGATAAGGCTAACTCGATGGAGCTCTGTGTCCCATCAGCATGGTTCTTCCAACTTTCCTATTCCCTTTGATTTTTTAGAGAAGGTCTCCCCTGCTTTTTGCGGTGGCTTCCAACATCTACATTTTTCTTATTCTTGCTTCTAGTTGAGATACCTCCATTGGGTCCTTCCTTATTCGATTTCCCTTCTTTAGTGCTGAGAGTCCTAAGATTTCCCTCCAGGGCCACCATTTCCACACTATTAGATGGGGTTTTGCATTGAGACGGCTTAGGGCTTCCATTGGTTAATAACAAAAGAGGCTCAAAATCCGAAATGTTGTAGTCCTACGCTTCATTAAAGTCTCCCCCGTTTGCTTTTGTATAAGATGAAGCAGATGCATCATCATTGGAACTCTACTCTACTTTATCCTGACTGACAGACCCTCCCTTCTGGTCCTTTGAATCATGTTTTTATGCATTTGCCTCTATCCTTTTCTCTTCTTCTTTGGTACTTTCTATTTGATTATTAGAGCAAGCACAAACGAGTTTTTCATTATTACTATTCGCATCCTTCTTATCCTCATTTTCCAGCTCAATCACTTCCTTATCAAGAACACACTCTACTGGTGGGTCTTCTCTCTTATCTTTCATTTGCCATTTCTGCTTCAAACTGCTATCACTCTTGTTGATCTTACTCTTCTTAAGCGGACAAGATTTTGCCCAATGACCTGACGTTTTGCAATGAAAACAAGCAAACAGGAGCGATTCATATTCAATCACTTGGGTCCATTTCCCCAATTTAGATATAATCTCAATAGATTGAGGCATATCCATCATTTGATTAACATTAACACAGATACGAGCAAAAACCAACCTTGATTTAGCAGCAGTCATTGGATCGATCGAGACAAGTTCTCCAAAAGAGCTCGCTATCCCCTTGAAGACTTCCTCATTCCAAAACTCCAGCGGGAGGCCCGAGAGACACGTCCACACAGGCACCGACACAAAAAAGGACTCGTCAAGAGAAAGGTTTGGAACCCATTTCTGTAAAGCCAAAGTTGATTTGCCGAACATCCATGGTCCTTCACATAGAGCTTTATTCATATCTTCTTCAAAATTAAAAGCAAAGGAAAAAAAACCCCTAGGAAAAGCTGCCATATCCACTTGACCCTTGAGAACCCATTTCCTCCTTATAAAATTCCTAACAACGTCAATGTTAGGCCTAAAACCAGCAAACATTCCAACTAAGGTCATAGCTAATCCAAAGACAATGAGATCAACTAGCTTATCCGGAACAGAAATAGCGACAATCCCTGTCACAGGATCGGATATATTTTTAACTTCCGATAGCCCTGATTTTACTATCGGCTTCACTCCAAAAAGAGAAGACCTTTTTTTTCCTTACCTCTATCGTGTGGGTCCTCGATTTTGGAATCTTTGTCTTCCACCGATTTGACTGTCTCCTTGTCCCCTTCAGTACCCTGAGATGCCTGGAAACCAGCCTGATTACCAGTTCCACCCGCAGAAAGACTGCCATCCCCAGGAAATCCGCCATTCCCAGATTTGAAATTTGAATTTCCCGCTCACCGCTCTCCTTGCCTCTCCGCTCCCATGGTTTAAAGCTGATTTTATGGTGAGTTGTATCACTATGCACACGAGGTATTATTGGCCATGTGGACGTATTGGAGGAGTATTCCCAAGTTCATGTCTATTTTATGATAGACTATATTTGTAAGTGTTTTAATTAAATGATGCTTTACAAGATTTTTTTACTTGAAAGAGTTTTCCCCATGTATATCTTGTGTAATGTGTACATTTATGCATGTATGTTTCTCATTTCATTTACTTTATAATCTTGTTTATAATGATTAATATCCTAAGATCCCAATTTCTAACAGTAACCAAGTATGAGGAAATGCTACTTTATCAGTTCATGATTCTGTAGATGTAATCCGAATGTTTTTGTAAGACAGCGAGTCTTCTTGTAAGGCAATGAGCCTTCCTAAGGGTTGTATCCCTTTCTGTTTTGTGTTTTGAGCAGTGAGCTCTAGGCAGTGTGCCTGAAAGCAAGTGCATTCCTCATTGTAATATTTCACTTACTCCTAACAAGGTATTATCTTATTGTGGGTAAATTACCATCGTGGTTTTTCTCTCAATCGAGTTTTCCACGTCAAAAATCTTGGTGTTATGTGTTTCATTGATGTGGTGTTGATTTATATTTTCACCTTTAATTATCAGATTAGAAATTGTGGTTGTGTTGAGATAAGTTTTTGAGAAAATTGATTCACCCCTCCCCCCCCTCTCAGTTTTCTGCATTGTTGCCAGCACTTATAACTTCATGGATTAATCTCTTACAATTTCAAGCAGAGGCCTACTTTTCAGTAGATTAATCTGCCCGAGGAGCACTTTAGCAAAACTAGGGTCAAGAAACCATCTAGTCAATAGATTGCAATAAACTATAGGTTAAAACTATCAGTCATTTCGGGTTGGATTTTATTTTATGCAAGACCGGCAGGGAGACTTTTTGGAAAACCATCACATGACTGATTATACCATTTAAATTAATCAAGACTGATTTAACAACTGGCTATTCACATCATAATAAAATATAGCTTCACTTACATTAAATAATGGAGTTGTATACTTAGGTTATCAACCAAAATCTAGCAGTATAGGCAAGGTAGAATTTTACTGTTGTTAAGTTATTTCCTAAGCACTCCCTTATCACTATATATAGTGTTAGATTAAGGTTGTCCTGAGTTAACCTTGAGTTAACATATCTAAATTCCATTATAACTAAATTTGCATCTCTATAGAAAGATGTAAGAACAATGGTTACTTAAATCAGACATTAAATCAGCTCTAAATAATACCTCCAATAACCACACAAAACCATATAACAGAGTTTGTTGTTGATAGCTTATACAATCGTAGGGTAGTAAGGAATTTAATTCTATTTTCTTGGTTCATTAGTTAGTAGCCATTTATGGTATCTTAATGTGTTTTGTTGTTGTTATGCCCATAGTCTCCATCATAACCTATTTTGGTCATATCCTACACAACTAAAAACTCCACCAACAATATATTATCATTATTTTTGAAAGTGTATAAGATTGGGGTTTTAGTACATGTGTTGGTGAGTTTGGCTTAGTTTCCAACAATTGAAAACCCCTTTGTTTGTTTTTTCTTTTCTTTTTGCATACTGGCTGGAACAACTCAAACTACAAAGCAACAAGGTAAAATGGAGACTAAACAACCAACAAGGATTTTATCTCAATACTAAGACATCTAAGGTAAAGAAATTTTCAATCGTTATTATCATATTTCCTTTACTCATAATCAACAATATTATCAGGTGAAACCTGGAAATTAGAAGTTGCTGAAATTTCAATGCCTGAAAACCTTTTTCCAAATTGATTTGTTTCCCTTCCACAAAATATCCTCACACTTAGCTGCTAAAATCTCCTTTTGCTACCTCCATCTTGTACCCAGCTGCTGGGCTAAGAAAAAATTCTAGCCATAATGGAGGTTGTGTATTTAATCAGTTCTTGGCACCGTATTTCTTCAAAACCTGCAAAAACGTCCTTCCAGTAGCAATTGAAGTGTTTTCTTTTTCCTCCATTGATGCCCTATGGTCTATGTTTTCTTTTCTTCATGGAAATTAGACAAAATGTATTTCTTCTTTACCTTGCTTGCTTATTTTTATTTTTATTTTCCTTTCGTCGTGATTTGGAGGATTTACTAAATTATGAGACTTAGGCATTAATAAGTGGAGCTGTTTCTTTATTTTATTTAGTGTTTATTTATTTTTAAATTAATCGGATATAGCTAAACATATATAAGTATCCAATAATTTTTCACTTTATACTTATAGTTCATTTATTTAGCCATATAATAATTATCCATTTGTAATGATTGTTCTATCGTCATTATTATCCAATGCCTACAATTTGATTATATTGAATTAAGTTCTTATCTATGTTTCATAGACTTAGCCAAGAACGAATAAATAATGCCGACTAAATGAATGTCTAGGGTCCTAAGGTTAAACGGTAACTCAAAACAATCCTCGCTAGACTGGCTAATCTTTCTAAAGAGATTATTAAATATTGCAAATTTAATTTAACTGGATAACAAAAATCTAAATGACTACAAGGGTTAATCAAAGACCTTGACACAAGGATGACACTGAACTACCTGTCTCTCACGAACACAACCATAAAATTCATTCGTATTGCACCCATGTACCTGCAACCATTGACAAACCTCACACAAGTCCACCCACACATTATTAGTCTGAGTTCGTCTAAACAAAGTAAATGCATTAAATTACTAAAGCATAATAAAGACAATAATTATATTCAATAATAAAAGCATCAAGTTCACAACTGGCACATACACACGCACGCACATGCACACACACACACATGTCCATATAACAAAGTCCAAAACTCTACCCCTACTCCAAATTACATCGGAGCTAGGGTCATACAAAAGTATTAATATGGTTTTCTAGGGGCTATGACAGTTGGCCATGTTTCTTTTTCCCTTCACAAGCCATCCACAATTTGATCTCCTTCTCTCGCATAAGTTATTTCAGGCTCTCACAGTCGATTAGGGCATCCTCTCATTGTTCTTCTCTATTCTCACCATCCCTACAGAGAATGAAGGGCCCAAAGTCAGAACTTTCTCTGCCTATGAAAATGCCTTCACTCATATTCCTCTCCAGACATTTCCTAGGGACAACACGCACAAGAAAAGATTTCAACCCGAAGAGACAAACCTCTGATACACAAGCATAGGGAACCCATTCCACCTCCTTTTTAGTGCCCAATTCTAAACCCCACACAACCACCATCGACAGACACTACATCTACATTAATGCAAAACCTAAATTTTGATTTCATAAAATCCTACCCCAACAATATGTCCAGAATTTGGATAAAATTGGACCCTCATACTTGAAAATATGATACAACCTCTTCTCAAAAATCTTACCCATAAAAGCTAATTTTTGTTTTGATGATGATAGTGAGAAATTTACCTCTATCCTCTCCACTTCTAGCACTAGTTCACCAACTCCATCATGCCCCCACTCACTGTTAGCTCACCTTGCTTTGGAAAGGGAATCAATGCAGGATGACCCTTTAATAACTCATTATCCTCGATGACCACTAAGATCTATCATTCCTTCTCAAACACCAGTGTACTCTCATAGTCATACACCATCTCTATCCCTCAAAAATCCTCCCATGTATCCTCTCCTCACATGATATTAAATGATATCCATGCCTTGCATATAGTGTCTACAACGTTATTACCCTCTCACAAAGGTGTGTGTAATTTGAAAATTGTCAAATTCATTTATTTCATTTAATAATATTTTAATATATTTATCTAATCTCCATGAAGGTGCCTCCCCTTTGATTAATGCATTAACAATAATCAACGAATAACCTTCAAGGTGCAACTTAGAAACTGCAAGTCATTTGATCATCCTTACTCCCCAAATGTTGTGTGGACCTCGACTTAATTATTTGTTCCCATCGGAAGTCATCTCATGCCAAGGGTGAGGATATCACCCTTCCAGTTATGAACCATGTATTCAACTCTTGATGGGCCCAAATTCCCTTTTGGTGCACCATCAAAATTGGTTTTTATCCATCCTTGATCTGGTCTCCTCCATTCCATTTTGTCCATGTCCTGACACTTTGGATCAACCTAAGGAAGCCCATTAATAGGCCAATAAAATTTTAAATATTAATAATATATATATTAAAATAAATATATATGATATAAGATAATATTATAAGTTTAACAAATAAAATAAACAAATGTAATACAATAATTTATAATACTTAATGTATTATCATATAGTAATATTATTTATTGTTAAATCAATAATTATAATGACATTTAAAGTGTGATTATAATATGATTTATAAGAATATAGGAAGTTGAACCCAAGGTAGGACTGAAAGGGGGGGTGAAAACAAAAATTAATGCACCACATAAACAATTAGTCAACAACACAAACACAACAAATGAACACCAAAATTTTCTACGTGGAAAACCCAAACAAGGAAAAACCATGGTGAGCACTTGCCCACAAAATATATCCATTATGAATATCATATTACAGTGAATGAGCTCTCTTCTCTAGACTTGCAAAGCAAGGCTTAACTGCTCTTGAGGCAAGTTACAAAAGAGGACTTGCAAACCTAAAGCTAATTGTAACAGAGCAGGATACAAAAATGATCTGAAAAGAAGGATCTCTTGATCACGAAGTTTTCCTTGAACTCTGCATCAAGCAACCAACATCAATTCACACAAGCCAGACTTGAACTGTCAACACTCTATCTCATATCTCTACCATAGTCTCAAACAACTCGCATATCATTCAATTAAAACTTTTCTTCTCTTCACTTCACTAAATTTTCCTAACTATCTTCACACCACATACTTCCTCTCTCTTCCATACACACTCATCCATGAAACTTAATCACATACATCCTTTATATACTAGATAGATCATCTAAGCTTGAACCAGAAATATACCTTCCAAACCAAAAACACACATGTTGATCCACTCCAAGAGAAAGAGGGGACCAAAACACATCTTCCAAAGATGAATCCACCAATCCACAATCATCAGAACATAACTAACAACATACCAACACACAACACATTCATATAAGTAATTAACAATCAAAACATATCCTCCAATGCAAATAATTGTACTATGGATCTCCACACGCTATGATTGGACCCATAACACATCCAATAACCTTCCACAAATCATATACAAACCCAAAGATAGGTTTAACATAGAATATCACAACCTCCTATGAAATATACCACAACTTCCAGAGAATACAAAGATATTTCTAGACCACAAACTATCACATCAATAATACCAAAAACATAACCAAAGAAGATAACAACATCAGCAACACTTTCCAGACCCGAACACTTCTGAAACAACCAATAGAACAACTGCAACACCAACATAGCAAGATATCTTTGCACCATAGACTTTTCATACCAACAATTGTCCAAAACAACAAGTTTGACATCAATGACAATCACAACAACACATAATTCCAACAATCTCGCCCTTTGTCATTGATTGTAAAGTTTGACTAAAATCAACACTCGACTAACCTACAAGACAATACTGCTCTATCTGAAACACTGCAAAAACTTCTCTATCTCTATCTTTTCTAAATAACTATCTCTCCCAAAATTACTCAATCTCTCCCCAAAAATGCTCACTCTCTCCCATAACTGCTCAATCTCTCCCAAAAAATGTTCAATCTCTCCCATAACTGCTCAATCTCTCCCCCTTTGCCATCAAAGACAAAGGCCACAACACTACTACCCACTCCACTGCTCCCCTTGAGAGCAACCACATCATCAATCCAAGAAAAGAAATAGGCATAAAGGACCCCCCCTAGAAAGACACATCTCCATAATGCACCTAGCTAGAAGAATGAGGGGCAATAACCCCAAGCTTCTCTTGAAATAGCTCAAATGTATCATTTGCCAATGTCTTAGTGAAATTATTTGCAACTTGTTCCTTTGTAGAAATGTATTCCAATCGAACTTCTTTCTCAACAACCTTCTAGTGATATCTAATTGAAATGTGTTTTGTTCTTGAATGCATAACCGGATTCTTTGAAATGTTTATTGCACTTGTATTCTCACACATAATAGGAATTGCTTCATCATATGTTACCTTGATATCTTTAAGAGTCTCTCTAATCCACATTACCAAAGTATAACACAATGTTGTTGCAATGTATTGTGCTTTAGTAGTAGATAGGGAAATTGAATCCTATTTCTTACGGAACCAAGAGACCAATATGTCTCCTAAAAAAAAGCACCACCACTAGTGCTCTTCTGGTCATCAACACTTCCAACACAATCTATATCAGTATAAGATTTCAACATAAAATCTCCACCTTTTTTGTACCAAAGTCCAAAATCCACTATACTTTCAAATATTTTAAAAATTCTTTGCACAACTTGGTCATGTGTCACCTTCGAATTTGCCTAAAACTTAGCCACCAAACACACAACCTACATGGTATCTGGTCTGGACACATTCAACTACAACAATCCACAAATCATCAATCTATACTTCTTTTGTTCAACCTTCGGAGATTCATTATTTTTTCTCAGCTTGCATCCAATGGTTAAAGGAGTTGTAACCTATTTACAGTTATGAAAACCAAATTTCTTCAACATCTCTTTCACATATTTTCTTTGTGAGATAAAATTTTCATCCTTAGATTGAATAACTTGAAATTCAAGAAAGAAGGATAACTCACCAATCATTGACATCTCAAATTATTTCTATATCTCTTTAGCAAACTCTTTACATAGGCTATCATTTCCTCCAAATATAATGTCATAAACATAAATTATAACAATCAATAACTTATGTCCATCAATTTTGAAATAAAGATTATTGTCTGTTGCACCTTTCCTGAAATTCTGTTGAAACAAATACCTATCTAATATTGCATACCAGGCCCTAGGTGCATATTTGAGTCCATACAATGCCTTCAGTCTGCACACCACATCTAGATCTTCTATCAATCTAAATCCATCCAATTTCTCAATGTATTCTTCTTCTTCTAGATCTCCATTCAAAAATACTAATTTGATATCCATCTAATAAACTCTAAAGTTCTTGTAAGCAAAAAATGCAAGAAACATACGTATAGCTTCCATCCTTACTACCAAAGCAAAAGTTTATTCAAAGTCTATGCCTTCCATCTAAGAATATCCTTTACATACCAATCTTGCCTTATTCCTTGTAATTTATCCTTTTTTATTTAGCTTGTTCCCAAACACCCATTTAGCTCTTATCACATTCTAGTCCACTGATCTAGGTACCAGTTCCCAAGTCTTATTCTTTTGTATCCAATTTAGTCCTTCTTCCATTGCTTTTACCCAAATCTCATCTTGACTTGCTTCTTCATAAGTCTTTGGCTTAGTCATTGATAGATATGAGTAATTGTCTTGTTCTTAAGCTTTTGCAATCTTCCTTGTTTTCTAAACACCTTTTGTCTTGTCTACAATTATCTAATTTTTTGAATGATGATTCAAAACATATTTAGCAGGAACTTTTGCTAAGTCTTCCTCTTCTTCTTCTTCTTCATTTGATTCATTCTCCTTGATCTCTTCCAAATCACTTGTCTTATCTATGATTATTGAAACAATCTCAATATCGATATCAATCTTAGTTTTAATTTGATTCCATTTTTCGCATACATTCACGTTCATACTCTCTACTATCTTGTTTAGTCTTTTATTGAAACACCGGTAAGCCTTGCTATTTGTAGCATATCCTAGAAAAATTCCTTCATTTGCTCTAGTGTCAAACTTCCAAAGATTGTCGTCATCTAAACTGATATAATATTTTCTTCTAAAAAAATTGAAGTATTTCACAATAGGCAGTCTTCCATTCCATAGCTCATAAGGTGTTTTGATATGATATACTTTGATCTGTAGCATATTAAGAAGATATATAACAGTATGTATTGCCTCTTTCGACCAATACATATTAGCCAGATTAGCATCCTTTAACAAAGTCCTAGCCATCTCAATAAAAGTCCTATTTTCTCTCTCCATAACACCATTCTGTTGAAGAGTCTTTGGAGCAGAAAAGTGTCTTCTAATCCCATGTATTTCACAAAAATTATCAAACTCCCATGAAGTAAATTCTCCTCCTAATCTCAAACACTTAATCTTAGCATCGACTTGATTCTCAATCATGGATTTGAAAACTTAAATCTATCAAAAGCCTCAAATTTATCCTTTAGAAATGCAACACAAGTCATTCTAGAAAAGTCATCAATAAGTAACATGAAAGACCTTTCTCCATTTAAACCTCTTGTCCTTGTAGGTCCATGCAGGTCTGTATCAATCAACTCCAGTGGTTTCAAATTGGAATATTCCTTATTCTTGAATCTTCTATTCACTTGTTTTCCTAATTGACATTCTTTGCATATTGTATTAGTAGGCTTCACAAGTCTAGGTAAATCTCTAATACCTCATATCTACAAATCTTGATCAGATTATCATAATTGACATAGCCCATCCTTTTGTGCCACAACCAACATTCATTACTTTGTGTTAGAAAAGATTTGCTTTCTCTCTTATCCTTGATGTAGTATACATTTCCACCTATTCTAACTCCTTCTGCAACTCTTTTACTAGTCTCCTCTTATCTGATCACACATTCAGTGCTACTGAACAAAACTTCATAACCTTTTCTACACATCTGACCAACACAAACTATGTCTTAATCATTCAATATAATAAAGATCATTCGTTTTAGGCTTACCAATAATAGAAACACTTCCAATACCTCAAATAGTTGTCCTATCTTCTCCAACAAATTTCATTGATCTATCATCATATTTCTTGTTATTAATAAACCTATCTTTATCACTAGTCATATGATTTGAACATCCGAAGTCAATGATCCATGTATTAGGTTTTATCTTGGCATGTAATGCAATCTTGATTATCTTCTCCTCTTTCAGTTTCTCCAAAGCATTCTCCCTTTCTTCAATTGCTAAAAACAAAGATCCTTCATTTGAGTCATCATCAATCTCATCTTCAAATGTATGTTCCTCTATAGAACATAAGCCCTTCTTTTTCTCTTTTGTTAAAGTTGCGCTTTCTAATTTTGTTTGTCTTCTCATCATCATTCGATCTCTTATAATCTTCCCTATAAGTGCAGTGAGAAGCATAATGTCCAATCTTTCAAGGTGGTGCACATCTTTCTTTCCATCCTTCTCTAATTGCAATATTGTGGAAGAAGTATTAACTTCTCTAAAGATAATCCTTTTTATATATAAAAAAAATGACCATAAGATCCTAGAGCTTGTGCCCTTTCACATCTATGCCATGGTCAATGAAAATATATTTTATAGGCTTGCTCTCTAACTTAAAATATGTCTCCTTAGACACGTGCATATGTCTTACAACCAAAGACTCAAAGATGTCTTAATTAAATAACTTTTCTAGACCATGCCTCCATAGGTGTCTTTTGAACAAGAGTTAACGTAGAAGACTTAACTAAATGGCAGGCCATGACAACAACTTTTGCCCAAAAAATTGTTCCAAAATAAATCCACCAAGCATACTTTTAGCCCTCTCCATCAATGTTATATCCATTATGTTTATAACTCCATTTGGTGAGGGGTGTATGGAGTTGTCTTATGTCTTTTTTCCATGATTTTATAAAAATCTGTCAGAAATTGTTAAACAAAACTCATGTCTTTTCCCCATAATTTTTAGAGAATTTGTCAAAAATTACCAAATAAAACTCACCACCATTAGCAATCTTCCTAGCAATCTAATTCTCTACAAGATCCTTAAACTCTTTATAATGAATTAAGACTTTGAATTTGCTGCTAACAAAATATACTTTTGTCCTGCTATAGTCATCAATAAAAGATGTGCATAATATATGAATTTTTAAATTGAAATAATATTAACAAGAACAAATCCATCATAATAGATTAAGCCCAACAACCTAGAAGATTTATGAGAACTAGAGTAAAACTTATCACAAATATATTTTGCATATGCAAAATGTTCATGGAAATCAAATTTAACATTCAAATCATCTAACTCTTCAACAATTTTTTTTATTTTCTAAGGCCCTTAGACCCTTCTCACCTATGTGGCCTATTCTCTAGTGCCATAACACTAGATCTTCTCAACTAATAGCTTAAACTCCAAAGCATGAGCACCCTTAGGAACCTAGAAAGTACAACCATCAAAAATATATTCACCAACCCTCTTTGTTGTTGATTCTAATGGTGAAGGTATAGATTCTATATATTTCTTCACTACATGATCAAAAGAGAGTTATTGCATTAAACTTCTTTAAATGTAAGAGAAATGCATTTTCTTTGAACTAAAGAATTTCTTTAAGAAATTTATAAATAATTTTTATGTATATTTTTATTTAATCAAAACAACAAGATGTATTAATGTTTTAGAAATTTTGACAAATATAAATAGTTTTGGAGGGTTTATGCTTTAATATTTTAGGTTTTTTTCATCTATTTAACAAACCTAGTTACTAGAAAAAGTTTTATCAATTTGTAAATTGTACACAATTTTTTTTAATTATATACAATAAATCATTTTAAATTATTAAATTATTTCAAATTATTCATAATTATAATACAATGATCACTCATACAAATTAATTAATTTGAATTTAAAGAATTCCCCTTGTTAATGGATATACAAGTATATCTTATTGCTATATTAAAAAATCAAATAATTCTAATATTTGCTTAAAATATACTATATAGGATTCCTCATTAATTGTCTACCCCATCCTATCAAGCATTTATTGTATTGTTATCTTTTTTGGATACAATTTCTTTCATTTCATAATGTCTATGAAACATGTTGATTATAATATTAATTTAATTATCATATCTTAATTTTTATACAAATTTCATAGCCATTTTCCATGAACATAGGCCATGCCTCATCATTGTGTTGCTCATCTTCTATTGCACAATCGATGAAGGGAACTATATTGAGACAACTTCTAAATCTAAACTATATTCGTTAACCAAATTTGATTAAACTATATTCTTTAACCAAATTTGATTTTGGTGACTTTTTATTATTGCCTAATGAAATTATACTCTCTAGCTATTTCTCTATTGGATTATGCCACATCCATAATGTATTAGATAGTTCTACTTCAACTTCATTTTGTTTTAATTCTAGCCTAGTAAGTGTTGCTCAATTTTTCAAGCTAAAATAAAATACTTTTCCAAGTTATTATCAACCCTTTAAAGGAATCCTAACCTTCCATAATGAGAAGGTTAAAAAAAACCACTTGTCTCTCAATTTATTATGATTGTGACTTTAGCATTCACCTACTAGTTGTACATGATTCAATTGTTGTTATAGCACTTGTGTTTATATTATTCAATCTTGCCGCATATTTATATTATATATTGTAAATAAATAATCCATGTGTCAAACAAAAAATAACCAAAAGTTGGCCAAGATGGACCCATACTTTTTTGATCGATAATGTCGTTTTTTTATACTGGAGTTTCTAACTAGTGAGGGTCACAGTTGGGGGACCCCCTCCCCGTGGTTACAATATCATCTGAGGCATTAACACCTCCAACCTCATACTTGTGCAACCAAAGCTCCTCATTATCTCTCCATATTACTCCTTAGCTTCCACCATCTTATCGCTCCACAACTTATCCTTCACCGGGTCATCAACCTTCCTAACCACCACCTAGTGGGTCTATGTTACTACAACAAACAACCAATTTTGATGTGGCTGGAGAACCAGCCCACATCTGCAAACATGTCCTCCATCGATGGGGTATTAACACCCCCATCAACATTGCCAACCCAATACGTGTAAGACGGTCAACACTTGCATAGACTTCAAAAACGATAAGAGATGGTCCGGTGATTTGAACCACAAACCTCTGTATCAACACGGAGTTGCAACTTTCATTGCACCATGGGATGAACCCCAAGATGGACCCATACTTGAACACATGAGAACCTATAAATGTTATATAAAAAAAACATAAATACATCCATTAACACATGAATAAATATGTTTTCATTTCAAATAAAATATTATAACTAAAAACTGTAACTCTGTCTATAAAATAAAATGCTCATTTAAACAAGCATTTTTGTCATAGTGAAAAAAAATATATTCATGTGTACATCTATTGGGGTAGTAATGTATATGCATTGAAGTATTTCATATTAATAATTTGTTCTATCACAAATATAAAAGGTGAGCACAATAAATACCCTTTATTTTCCCTAAAATGTCAAAGATTATCAAGAAGTTTCAATGTCCAACTATTGGTCCATTTGTGTTGGATATAAATTATATTTTAAATAATAATGTGTTGTTTTTATCACAACAAATATTATTTTGTGTTCAATCTATTGGTCTAATTGTGTTGGATATAAAAGTTAGATATAACAAACATTTACAGTTACCCATAGGTATTTGGTCCATTTAGGTTGCATATAAGTTATAATTTAAATGAAAATATGATATTCTACTCACAAGAAATGATATTTTTTGTTCAACTACTGGAGATTTGTTGATTAAGTTTTGGTTGAATCTTAAAAAAGTCATTTTTAGTCTACTTCACACTAGACATGCTATTTTGACGAGTTGCATGATGAGTCACACCTTCAAAGGTTAGTTGTAGATAGATTAGTGTCCATTTATATTTCTAAAGAAATCGGAGATCTTACGACATTCCATGTAACGACTACACATTGACAAAGTTAGCCTGCACAACTACTGGTCTGCCTCCCCTAGCTCCTTCAAGAAAGTAAAATAGGGACAAAGGAGACTAATTAAAAACAATTTAAACAAATACTTCAACAAGGATTTCATAAGCTTTCAAAAACCCTTCTAGCAGCAGCTATGGTGAAATCTATATCCAGTTCATTGTGGGCTAAGCTGGTGAAACCAGCTTCAAACCTTGAGGGACCAAGGTATATGCCTTGTTCCAACATGCCTCTAAAAAACCTTGCAAATTTGGTAGAGTCGCTCTTTTCTGCATCTGCAAAATTGTACACAGGCCCCTCTGTAAAGAAAATGCCAAACAACCCACTAATGTGCCTACCACAGACTTTGTGACCTGCATTCCTCCCAGCTTCAAGCAGAGCTTGTACTAAACGACCAGTTATTTTATCCAAGTACTCATAACAACCAGGTTGTTGCAATCTTTGAAGAGTGTTTATCCCTGCTGTCATTGCAAGTGGGTTTCCACTTAATGTTCCAGCCTGGTACACTGGGCCTGCAGGGGATACCATCTCCATTATTTCCCTTCTGCCTCCATAAGCCCCAACTGGAAGGCCTCCACCAATGATCTTTCCAAGTGCTGTAAGGTCTGGGGTAATGCCAAAATACTCTTGAGCACCTCCATATGCTATCCTGAAGCCTGTCATAACCTCATCAAAGATCAGAAGTGCTCCTTCTGCATATGTAAGCTCCCTCAGCCCCTCCAAAAACCCACTTTTAGGGACAATAAACCCTGAATTGCCTACCACAGGCTCGAGAATCACAGCAGCAATTTGTCCTTTGTTATGACTGAACAGTTTCTCCACAGCCTCTATATCATTGAAGGGTGAAGTAAGAGTCTCAAATCTAGCAGCTTTTGGGACACCAGGGGAATCGGGAAGTCCAAGAGTTGCAACACCACTGCCTGCTTTCACCAAGAAAGGGTTTGCATGGCCATGGTAACAACCTTCAAACTTAACTATCATCTCTCTCCGAGTAAATGCTCGTGCCAAGCGTAACATGCCCATGCATGCTTCTGTTCCTGAATTGACAAATCAGACCATCTCTATGCTAGGCACTGCCTTTATTACCATCTCTGCCAGAATATTTTCTGCAATGCATGGGGCACCAAAGCTAGTTCCCTTCTTTAGGGTTTCAATCAGAGCAGAATTCACCTGCAAAGGGCATCATTAATATGACAGCAATGCCCATTTACAATGCTTTTTGGCAGAAATAGTTTTTTCCATTTCAATTTTATCAATCAGTCCTTACTCCATAGAATACCACCACAAAAGTCAACAGAAACATCCCATGATCTAATCCATACCTGACAGACCAATATACCTATCAACAGAGAATTAATACTTTTAAAAGATATTTAGAAAACCTCCAAAAGTAAGTCTACTCACAAATAGATTTCAAATGAGGTACTTGAAAATTCACAAAATACGGCTGGAAACACAACCAAAAGTTCAGTATGGTACTTATCTTGAAGAACCAAAAAAACATGTAATGTTTATAGAGGCAAAGGTGAACATGTAATATGGTAGCACAATATCAATGGATGATAATTTTTCAAGTCCAAAATATAGATGTCTGTATTTGTTTGTTCTACTTTCCCAGTACATCTTAGATGTACTCAGGTTGATGGCCAGGCCCAGGACATGCCTTGCCTGTACCCAAGTTGATTCTGGCTCAGGATTGAAACCAGGTTGGGCTTGCTAAGGATGCATGCAGGACCTGGTATCACAACCCCTATGTAATATCACCTACAAGATCATAATAAAGCTCATAGCCAGCAGGTTAAAGAAACTTTCTGTCGAAGGTAATCTCCAAAAACCATTGGCTTTTATGCCAAACCAGCAAATAGTGGACAACATACCTGCTGGGCAAGAGCTCATTCATTCAACAAAACAGCAAAAAAAGCTAGGAATCTTTGTCAAACTGGACAAGCCAAAGATTTGGCTTCAATCAGTAACTGGGAGATGAAACTCAAAACAATAACCATGGCCTCAAAGATGATATTGTAGGGTGGATTGTATCACCACTGCTATACTCAAAGTCTCAATCAATGGTCACCAAAGCCATGAATTCCAGCGTGTTTCCACGCTGGGTAACCCACGTCATACTCCCAGGAAAAGCTTGTAAACCTAGAAAGTCTAGGGAAAAACAGTTCTTTTTTTTTTTAGTCTATTATGCGGATCTAAGTAGAATAAGTCTATATATCAACAATAGAACTCAAGGAAGAAAACCCACTTAATACATGTCATTTCATCATTATGAGTGCTTATCTCTCAAGGCTACTTGAGAAATTATAAAAAAGGAAAACTTGAGGGCTCCCGGCTGTGAATGGAGGAAAAAGGTATACTTGATGCCAGTTGCAAATGATACTGTTCTTTTCTCAACCTTTTTAGTACCAGAAATAACAAATCTCAAATTTATTATCTGCCATAGGATAATACAATAATCAAGCTATATTCACTATGGTCATTTGTAATGTCAATCAGTAAAGGAAGAAAAAAATCTTTAAATTTCTCAACTTCACAGAAGAGATATTTCTCATCTAAACTTTCATAATATATCAAACACCTAAAGCAAGTATATGAGAAACGACTAATGAGAAATTGAAAACGAACTTACCAAATGGACAAACAAGTGGTTTAAAACAGCGGGTAGAACCCAGCCTATTAAATAAGTCCTACAGTGAGACCCAATCTATATCATGAATCTCCTAACACTAACAAATAACGTTGCAGAATATATTCATTCCATGAAATGGATATGCCTTTTGCAACGGGACAACACAATTCCAACATTCACTGGTCTCATGGCAATAGATCACACGAGAAACCAAAAGGACGGGCTAAATATAACCTTAGTCTCTTTGACCAAGCCTGGAGACTCCTCTCATCCGAAAACCTACTTGGACAAAATCCACCATCATAAGTACTGACTGAATGGTATCAACAGTCCGACAAACTTAGATTGGAAATCCAGTCTATCCTCTATAGCAAAGCATCTCAAAAAAGCGATAAAAAATATCCAGTAATCTCAACTGCCAAGAAATGGGCAATAGACAATGTTAAAATAAACAATCAAATTCTGAAAAGAAAATTAAAATGGGCATCCAAAAATTGCCAAAGAAGAATTGAAGAGAATAAACAATCAGCTTCTCCTCCACAAACTAAACTATAGTGGATAAATAAGTTATTTTTTCTCCTTTGGGAAACACCCCCTGGGATCACAAAATGATCTTTAAGTTTTTACTACTAGGACACAATTCCCTAATCAGGCTACACTTCTTCAGAGTATGCTTGGATAAAGAAAAATGAAGATTCACCATCTCAGGGAATTGAACGGTAGTTTCAGCCTACAAAGCTCCATATGGTGATCAAGGAAGCACAGGTTCAATACAGAACAACATCTGGAACTCCTCAGAGTGGCCAAAACTCAAATTATTTTTGTGGTTGATTCACCATAGAAAAATCTCAATGTCTAATCAAAATAAGGAAAAGGATACTATTAGTCCCACAATCTGTCCTCTTTATCTGGCCAATGATGAAGTAAATCCCATTTTCTCTTGATGTGGTATTTTGCAGCATGCTCAATAGCTATGGAGCTCTCTAGCAACTAATTTCATCACAGTGGACGTAGCACAATGAGCTATTAGGATAAGGATCAATAAATCATCAAAAGCAACCACCCAAATGCTTTCTCTTGAGCTCCTCTACAAGCTTACAGTGAGCTTTGATTTCTAGTATATATGGAAGAAATAAAATAATAGGATCTCTAAAAACTCAAAAAGCAAGTGGGAGCTCATAGTAAAGACAATCAGACAAAAAGTATTACTTTTATCAGAATGTACTCCTAATCACGTACCCAAGGTTCCATTCTCAAGAAACAAGAATCTTGTTTTATTCAAGATACAGGGTATTCCATTCCACTATAAATTCCAATTATTTTCTCACCCCTAAACCCAAAAGGATCCTACCACCCAAATATTGATCAAAACTGATCTACAATGGCATGGCAAAACATAATTTTGAAGAAACTGGCATATTTGGATACATAGGCAAGCATACAAACAACTTTGTTGAACTCGGAGCCTTATTGTCAGGAGTGTAGAGGACAAATAAAACTCCAATCAAACAACTGATATTCAAGGGGGATTCCCAGATTATAATCAATAAAGTCCAGCAGGACCTACAAAGTGGTATCAAGCAGTGGCCTGTGTGGCGGCTTTCAACCATAAAAATAATCCTTCTTCAAAATGTTGTTAAAGGTGCTTCTTTGCACACATAGTGGCAAAGAGTATCTTGTCAAGTCTAAAATCCTCTCAAACCCTTGATGTTTTAGGTAGTGGTCAATCTTTGACAATTGAGATCTTCTTGGGTTGACTTTAACACCTCAAGCAATACATGTCCTAGTACCCCACTTCTTTTACTCCAAGTCCACATCTAGATCTTTTGCACGGAATTGATTGTTTGCTAAAACCTGCAATACCTTCTCTACAAGTTGCAAATGTTCCTCCATGACTTAATATGCATTAAGATGTCATAAAAGATGATCAAAATATATTTCCAAAAGCAGTTGATGGAATCTAGAATTCATGAGACTCTGAAAGATGGGGGTATTAGTGAGAGTAAAGGATATAACTAAGAATTCATAAGTCTCTCACGTCTTGAATGCTCTCAAGGAATGCATGGAATGGTGTAGAGCAGCAGGATTGACGCTGAACCCAAAGAAGTGTTGATTCATGGTACCACAAGGCAAACTATTGGGGCACATAGTTTGTACTGTCAAACTAAAGACCAACCTAGACAAGATAAGAGTAATCACACAGATAGAAGCACCACAAAACATCAAAGGAATAAAATCATTCCTAGGTAACGTCGATTACTACAGAAGATTCATCATAAATTTTGCTCAAATATCTTACCCACTCGACATACTCACAAGGAAGGGCCAACCATTCACATGGACTGAAGATCACGAGAAAGCCTTCAATGAACTGAAGGTATGATTAATAAGTTCACCAATCCTTGCATAGTCAAACTAGAGTAAGGAGTTCCATGTACACATCAATGCATTGAACTATGAAATCAAAGCAACACTCATAAAGTGTGACCCCAAGGATTGGACCATCCAATCTTCTTTGTCATCTGATTGTTATCAAAGGTAATAACTATAGCACGATAGAGAGGTAAGCGCTGGGAATGGTCTATTCGGTGCAAAAGTTCAAGAATTACCTATTGGCAACACCATTCACCTTCTATGTCGACCACATGGCCCTCATGTACGTTGTGAACAAGCCAATCATTCAAGGTCAGTTAAGTAGGTGGCTATTATTATTGCAAGAATTTACCTTTACCATCATTGTTCAGCCAAGGAAAAGCCATGTCATAGCCGACTAATTGTCAACAATTAAGTCAAGTGAACCACCCAAGGGGTGAATGAAGATTTTCCATATTCTCATCTGTTCTAGATTGCAGCACTACCTCCATGGTACGAGAATGTCAGAGAATAGTAGTCCACTGCCACCCTCCCAAAGGAAATGCCACCAGGAGAGAGAAGGAAGTTAGCCCTACAAAGTAAAACCTTCCAACTCATTAACAGGTTATTATATAAAATGGGGTCTAACCATGTCTTGAGGCAATGTGTCATGCAAGAAGAGATGCCAAGAGTACTTAAAGAAGCAAATGAAGGGCTTGTCAGAGAACATATGGGACCAAATGCCACAACCCAAAAATATTTTCTTGGCAGGTCTGTGATGGCCAACACTACAGACAGATGCTCGAGAATGGGTAGTGAGATGTGATACCTGTCAAAGAGTTAGAAAACCACTAAAAAGGGATTATATGCCATTGTTCCCATCACAGTCACAAGAACTCTTTGAGAGGTGCGGACTCGATTTCATCAATCTGCTCAAAGACATCCAACAACATAGATGCAAGTACATTGTCATAGCCACATAATACTTAACCAAATGGGTAGAGGCCAGATCACTCCTAGACAATACAACAATCAATATGGTGAGGTTCATCTATGAGAAAATTGTCACTAGGTATGGCATCACCATACAAATTACCAATGATCTTGAAGGACACTTCATGAGACATGTCATTCGTCTAATGATGACAGAGTTCCATATTTTCATAACCTTTCAAATTCGTACTACCCGATAGTGAATGAATAAGTAGAGTCTACAAACAAAGTGCTTATCTCATTCATTCACAACTTATCCGTCAATGAAGAAGCAAACTACAAAGAAAAGCTGCTAGTCATACTATGGCCATACCGAATGACATACAAGGTGACTACAAGACACACGATTCCAATTGTTGTACAGTCAAGAGGTAGTGGTCCCTACATGATACATGGTACCATGTCTAATGATTATTGTGGAGAATCAATTAGGCAATGAGAAGAGTTTAAAAGAACAACTCTTCCAATTGAACAAACTTGACAAACGAAGGGTGCTTGCCCAGTGGGCAACCAAAGCAATGCAAAAATGAAGAAGTACTAGCATGAAAAACATCTCCGACAAATGAATTTCCAGTTTGGATAGTTAGTTCTACAATATAATGGTCGTAACAAAATTAAACCAGAAAAATTCAAAGTAAGATGGCTCAATCCCTTTAAAATTTGAGAAGTCCATGATAATGGGGTTATCAAGTCAGAGAATCTAGACGACACTTTACTAAAGGATAGTATTAATGGCTTAAAGCTCAAACCATACAAGGAGAGAAGAGAAATTCCAATCGCAATCAACATGGTGGATTGGACAATCAACCAAATTGGAGTAATACTGGAAAATGACCTATCACCAAGGAGGTTGAACGAGTTGTCGTAGCAAGGACAAGTCCACATCCAACTACTTGTCTGTTTCGGCCACTAGCTGCAAAGATAAGACTTTACAAGGGCTCTTGGATAATGTGTGCTCCCTATTCGAGCATAAGGATAGATTACATAAGCCATAACTGATACGGATACAACAAATGGAGAAACTAAGAAGGAAGTACAATAGCCCAAGTCTACAGATGATCATGGAGAAGGTTCGAAGCTATGACTTGTATTAATGGCAAAATGCTATATGGTAGTAGAAAAGCCACTGAACAATGAGGCTATAACTGAATTTGCAAAGAAACATCAAATACCACCACCTCCATTACCCTACACAAAGGAGCTGTGGCAAGTTGTACAGAACCTAGTAGGCAACCCAACAATGCAAGGGGAGAAGGTAACTAGTGCCAACAACGTGGAGAGAGGTTTATTGATGGTCATCAATTGGAAAAAGGTATGACAACACTGCCAATTGTCAACAAAAATTTTTATTTAGAAATCATTGGAACCTTTTGCAAAAATGAATGTTATAAGAAACCAAATGACTCATGTATGTGGAGGCACGATAAAGAAAAAAAAGCAAAAAATATATAAAACTGGAAGAGGAAAATAGAAAATGGGGAAGGAAGTAAAAAGAAAAAGCAAAAAATTATTAAAACGGTGAATTCAAAAAATATTAAAATATTGAAGTTGGAACATATTAAAATATTCATTGTTGCAAAGTATAAAGTATAACGACATATTTTTGAAACAAATGTAAAGTGGAAATTAGAAAAGGAAAATCATGTGAATTTTATAAAATTATAGATTATAAGACAAGGTCTAAAGGATCATTTGTTATATGGCAAACAAAGCAAATTTGTGTCATCACTCAGCCTATAGGTTTCAACACGCAGAGTTTGGCCTTGATCGTATGGTAAACTTTACTTGGCATTGCACACTCTCCCTTGTGCACTATACAAGCCCACTACATAGTTTCCTAGTGGCATAAAGAACTCTTGGCCAAGCACACTGTATAGTGTGAGAAGGATTTTTCTCTCATCATACAGCCTCAAGATGGAACAAGATAACAAACCGTATGGTGAGGTGCGGATTTCTTTAGTGTATGGCTTCATTCATTTTGCAAAGCCCCGATGTACAACAAGTTCAAGCTAGACAATTTAGCATACAATCAAACCCCCTCATTACACATCATTCACCACTGTTCTCTTCCCTTCGACAAGCCATTTTCTTCAAAGTATGGCTTCATTCCGTACAACCATTCTTGGAGAGTCCAATCTATTACCCTAGCATACAACATCTTATCATACACATGCAACCAAACTCTTCCTTCGTACGATGCCCAAGCCTCTTCATCATACAGTGTGACAAGTAGGGGCAACTTGGACTGACAGTATGACAAGGTTATCCATTCCCCAAGCATTTTAATGTGCAACACATTTCCATTGTACAAGTACAACACCTTTTTGCTATCATTTGGCAAGCAAGACAATTTCTACCAGAGAGTTGCATCTAGCGAGCATGCGAGTAGACCAAACCATCGCTCTTCATTGTCTCCACCATATAGCATTATTCACTTGCACGACATTCTCACATTGTACGGACTCTCATACTACTAGGCAGTTATTATAACTGTTTTCTCCATCTACGTAAACTTAATCGTGCGTTCTCGGCAGCCTATTTAAATATATATTTTCCAAATATGGATGGTACCAATAGCAAACGGAAAATATTGACGCATCACTATAGGCTGAGGATTGCATTAGGAAAAAGAAATATGGGAAAAGAGGATATTACAATCGATTCCATGACTTGGGAAAGTCTCATCAACAGAAAATATTGAATGTGATGGCAAAACAATCCTAATAACCACGTGTTGAAAGTGGCATTGCAATAGGCATAGGTAGACAAAGCTACCCAACTCCCATTCTTCAATTCTCGAGAATTCAAACCACATTTGAAAGTCATCATGGTGAACTATAGCCGACAATCTTGCAAATCAATAATCCAATATAGGGGTTGCCCAGTTACTATTTCATTTTGGTCTATTGATTTTACCAAAGTGTTTGGCATACCTTCTATAGGGGCAATAGCGTGCAAACCAACAAGGAAGATTATCCCATACCACAAAGAGGCTTCCCTTCACTGACTATGCCTCCTAGACGTAACTCAACAAGAGGATAGTGTGTGGAGTGTTGGAAGCAAGGGACGCATAAGGACTTATTGGCTAATGCTAAATGAAAGTGTGTATAATGGACTTGATGAAATGTCAATTGACAAGTGCCAACTGAGCATCGGATGTTGCGATATGGATGATTGACTTCGTGATCAGCTTGAGCATAGGAAAGGTGTACATTTGGGCAAGACTTCTATCCAAGAGAATCAAGGAATTCCTCTTTAAAAAACACAAGGCCTTCTACATGACTAAGCATGCTATTGGTGTATTCCTAGATGCTCTCTATACTTAGGTCCCTACAAACAAATGGGGCAAATTCCACCCTGTATCGCAATTTGGTCTCTTGTGGCCAACTACATTCCGTTAGATTACCTTAGGCATTCATGCACTAGCTAGGGAAAAGGAACAATCAGATAGGAAGAAAAGAAAGTGCAGAGACATGTCAGACGAAGGTGGAGATAGTACGGAAGATAATTATGAGCCTATTGAGTTGTCTTCATCCACATCCACCACCATACCCATGGGAGATGAAGTGTCCTTCATTGTTGATGCTCAATTGCTGGTCCCACTAGAGATTGATATAGCAAAGGCCATTCCTAACAGTGATACTACTGCTTTAGCCACTCCAACCACATTGCCTACATTGCCAATCAAGCCCACTTTGCCAGCCAAAGCACCTTGCGAACCAAAGCTATATTTCCAGTCGACACCACTTTGCCTACGAACACCACTTTTTCCTATGAATGCCACTTTGGTTGAGGAAGCCAAGCAAATTGATCACTGGCTAAACTACTTGGGCTTTTGATTGAGGTTACAACATTCCCCTCACCAAGTTCTCCTAGACTCATGGTTGAAGTATTGGAGCAGCAAGAGATAGAGCAGTGAGTGATGATTGTTGAAAGTGCCCAACCTTGTCCTACTTAGGCAGCTCCGCCTAGTGTTGAGCATGTTCAAAAGGTAGGTGAATCCTCCCATGCACCACAACCACCTTTGGCTCCATAGGGGTTGCCCATGGCCATTCTAGCTGACCCACCTATTTAGGATCAAAATGAGGAGTTGAGTGATTCAAAGAAATAATTATTGAAATTGCTAAGCTTGATGAAGAGGATCCACTTGGCATGATTCAGAGATGTAGGTTGTTAGATTCAATGGCAATGGTGAGCAAGAGGTAGGAGACATCCAAGCAATTGGATAGAGTGCATTCTCTGATACGTGAGGTTGATGAGTCAGTCGCAAGGGTTATTTCATGCATTGATAAGATGGTGCTAGATATTGAGATAAGAGACAAAGTTCTCGATGAGTTGGAGGTGAGATTTACTAAATCTGATTTACTATAATATTTTATTTATGAATTTGGCAATGCCAACTTTCTAGAAACATCCATTTTACATACATAATAATTAACTTGTTATATTTCATCTGTCTATTCGAGGTCTACAAGAGTGCATAGGAGACGCTCTTTTCTTCAACTCAAGCAATTCAAAGGAGAGAAAAACAAGAATCAAGTAAAAAAATAAGCTTTTAATTTTTAGATGAAAATTACAAGTAGAAATTAGAAATTTGATTCTTATAATTTTTACATGCTTCTTATACTTTTTAAATATTTTTTTGTAGATTTATTGTGGGAGAATTATGATGTTGGCACACCAAATCTTCGGAGGCCAATCATTCATATTTTGTCCCAACCCTATAGTGCTTCTGGGTGTTGTTGTTGTGACCTTTTCACACATCGCCCCATTGCAAACAGGGAGCCCCTCTTTCATGCTTTTCACATTTAGTTAGTTTAGGGTTTTTGGCAATCAGGTGGCAATTTTGAGCTTTCAATGCTCGAGTCTCACTTTTGATATGATCATGCCCAGAGGTCTTCAACGTGCAAATAATGTTTAAATTTTAATTTTGAAGTCAATAGGATTAAGTGTTTAGAAACAGTTAAAATGTCAAGGTCATCCTAAGTTTTTTCTAAGTGTCTGAGGTTACAACTTGCCTTAGAATGTGAGTGTAATGTGTTTTAAGTGTTGCAAATTGGTGTGAATTTTGTGCTAGAGAGTCAAGAGTCCTTATAGGAGTCGGTTTTCCACTCCTAGGAGGTAGAATTAGTCAAATGTGCACAAAGTTCCGATGGACACCAGTTTTCAACCGCTCCAATCCAGTTAAAGTGTTAAAAGTCCCAATGGAAATATAATTTCCACTAAGCGAAATGATAAAATTTGATAAGTTTGAGACTTTACAGTGTGAAAATCATCATTGTCCTGATGGGAGGCATTTTTCCACTAAGTTTTCAAGGTGAAAATGGACTTTGTCTCGATGGAGCATGATTTTCCACTACGTTTTGAGCACATGGAAATGATTTTTAAGATGAAAATGGTCTCTATCCAGATGAGGTGTGGTTTTCCCCTCATGGATATCGTTTTTTGGGGGAAAATCCTGATGCATTTGGATTCTCCATTGTGGTTGTCCCGATGGAGGTCATTTTTCAACTAGGCCTTCAAGAGCGAAAATGTACAAGGAAAGTGTGTCCAGATGACCCCCATTTTTCCACCAAATGATAAATGACTAAGTTAAGTGCAATTGTTGTGTCCAAATGAGATTCACATCTCCACCAGAGGAAAAAATAAGTGAAGCAAAGTGTGGATGAATTTATGTTGTCCCAATGAGGTGTGTTTTTCCACTAGAAGTAAAATGATGATAAGTGACCAAATCTAAGTGTCCAAATGGAATTTGAATTTCCCTTGGAGGTATTTTGATGAAAATTGACAAGTTTCAATGAGATTTTGCTGTCCAGATGATAGATGTTTTTCCATTGGAGGGTGTTTTCGCATGAAATGGTGAAATTTATTTGTCCAGATAGGCATTGATTTTCCCCTAGATGGATTTGTGAGCAAAAATGAGTTAAGTGATGGAAATTAATTTGTCCAGATGAGGGTCAATTTTCCCCTCAAGGGTATGAGTGACAAGTCAAGATGAATTTAAGTGAAAATTATGTCCAATTGGGGTGCAATTTTCCCCCAGTGGCTGAAAAGTGAATTCAAGTGAAATTTAAATGATAAATGTGTCCCAATTGGGGTCAATTTTCCCGCACCACCAATATTTAATGATCAAGCATTTTAAAAAATGCCAAGTGTTGAGATCCCAATGCCCATCGATTTTCTCATGTGCTAGTAAAGATGAACTTTTGTCCCACATTGGCTATGTGGTGAACTCATGAGGTAAAAACAAGAATAAAAGACTCAGCCTAGCACATATATAATATCATATTGCCATTGATGTGACTGTTTGGAAGCTGATTGGAGGCGCACCATCATTCAAGGGGCTGCGATTTGCTAAGTGGCTGATTGCGCCACCATTGAGGGCAATTTTGTTCGATTTTGTGTTTGGCACCATTGCTTGTCCAAGACCTGAAACATTTAATTCCAGCATCATTCTCAGACTGAAACATCATTCCCAGCCCTTAATTTTTGCTAAGGCATGGTCATTTTCAGGTCTAAAGGGGCAAATCGCCTTGTGTGTGTAGGTGCGCCATGGCTGCTATCACTTCCAGCCATTGAAAAGTAATTTATATATGTGTTCTCAGACTTCAAAGTGACAAAATCAGACCTGGGATATTCTAAAGGCACCAAGATTCCACATTTCCCAGCCATTTGGGGCGTATTCAGAAAACCAGACTGATACACCATTTTGACATCCAAAATTAGTCATTCTCTAAGCATTGACAAGCATTGTTTAAAGACTCGTCGACTCGCCACGGACTCGGAGTCCAGTGGCGCCACGAGTCGACTTGCCATGGACTCGAGAGGCGAGTCCTGGCGAGTCTTTCTAATTGACTCACACGAGTCTTTCACTTGGACTCGCGAGTCTTTTGACTAGACTCGTGCAACCCATAAAAGACATCAAAAAATTATCTAAATTTTTTTTTCAAGTCAGTCTCATTCTCTTTATCAAAATATATACATGAAATATAACATTTAAGTATAAGAAAGGCCATATATATTGGCAAGATGTTTGAGAGTGTTTTCAGATCTCTAGGAATTATAATGCAAATTCTAGGTTTTAGAAGATCTTTTAAATTTTCAGACTTAGTCAAATTTCAGTAATCAGTAGGCTCCTATTAGCATTCTCTCGCCCTCTTTATCTCATTCACGTCAAATTTCAGTAATCAGTAGGCTCCTATTAGCATTCTCTCGCCCTCTTTATCTCATTCACTTTATCTGCCCCGAATTTTAGACCTAGCTATCTCCCTATCACTCTTCCTTTATCCCCTCTCTTGATCACTCTGTATGTCAGTCTCTCCTCTCTCCCCCAAGATCTAGACCTATCATTATATGTAATTGTGGAAACATTTATAAACTTATGCTGCTATTATACATTTAAAAGTTTGAAAGTATGAGTATGAATGATGAAATTTCAAATATTGATTGTTTGGAGATCATATGACGTGTAATGTTTCAATTATGGCTCTTGTGTTCTCTAAATGCATTAATTTCTTTATGTTTTTTTGTAGAACTACGGGTTTTTTTTTGGCCGAGTCTTTCGCGAGTCTTTCACGAGTTCGAGTCCAAGTCCAATTTTTTGGTTTGCCAAGTCCGTGGCGAGTCCGAGTTTTAAAACTTTGTTGACAAGTGTGTTCAAACCTCAAAATATATTTTGGACATCACATACTCCATTTTCTGAGTGTTTGCAAGGTGTCCTCAGATTTACCAATTGCGATCAGACTTGTATTAAGTCTGAAAATCAGGTTTAAAGAGAGGCAATATGCCTCATATTGATCAAGATTCATTTATTTTTCAGAATTTATGTTCCTCATTGCTTAAATTTCTAGTTTTGAAACTGTAAATGTGAAAAATCTTAAAAAATCACAACTTAGAGAATTCTGAAAATTAATTATTGGAGTTATTTTTACCATGATATTAACTTCTAGGCTCATACAGGTGCCATGTCTAAGGCAAGGATACCAGCAAGGAAGAATCAATTGAAGATCGTACCAGAGGGTTACTATCCGGAGTCACAAATAACATCCCAATGGAAGAAGGTTGGAGACATGAACATGGAGTACCTAGACATGAAGAGGATAAGGCAGAGAATGTTTGGGATGAAGAATCATCTTCCATCCACCTTGGCAGCTAATATCATGAAGAATGGAATTTACCACGCAGCTGGCTTTCCACCATCCATTCAGTGCAGTGAGCTCGTAGTCGAGTGTGCAAAGGATTACAATCTGCAAACTAGAATGATCAAAACACCCAAGCGGATAGTGTTTGCGTACCTAGCCGAGGAATCAATTGGGGAAGTATTTGGAATCCCTAGATGTACAAACATGCAAGAGGGAACCAAGGAAGAAGCACAAGCAAAATTTGAAAGAAGATTGGAGTCATGTATGACAGTTATCAACAGCGAGTGGGTTCTTGAGACAAGGCGTCACCACTCCAAGTTACCCATGAGGCTCTTAAGTTCAAACTTCAAGGAGGAGTACAACGACCTAATATTTCTACTCAACCGAGTCATGGGAGCACCTCAAGGGGCACTATTTGAGACATGGATGTACTATTTTATTGAAGAGATAGCAAAAGGAACAGTGATCAACTGGGCGAAGATAATAAATGATAACCTTGACATCCAGTTGAGAGGTTTGTAGAAAACAAGGGCATTCAATATGACTTCCTACATTGTCTACGTACTTGCCAGATATGTTGTGTACAAAGGATTGATACGCAAGGGCAAAGTCGAGATCAGGCCAAGACAATACAAAGTTTATGAGTGCTATCCACAACTCCACCTACATGAAATTGAACATTACATAAGGGTGAATGATGCTTTCACCATGTACATCACAAGGTTGCGACAAGGTAGGATACATAAACAGTTGTTTAAAGAGGCAACGACACTTATAGAGAAGTACAGATTGTGGTATATCCAGTTTCCTACCTTCACATACCTAAGGATTCAAGGATTCACATCGGAACCATACAAGCTTCCTAGACATACAATTGACAAGATGGTTTTGTTTGAGGTAGTGCGACAACTTTCAGAATATAATGCCATGTCCCCTTTTCAAAAATAAAACTTACTATTTATAGTAGGCCAGTTTGTCCAAAATTAGTAAGTCAAGTCCTGCAAACAATTGGGAAATAATGTTCTAAATGGAGAAAAAATTAAATCAGATTTTAATGTCAAATTATTAAATGGCATTTTAAATTAATTGGAGCCAAAAATGGCAAGGGGGTTTGGAGAATTTCAAAATTAGCAGTTATTAGTCTTCTTGAGTTAAAATTAAGAAGTTGGATAAAATGGCAATTTCTATTTAAGTGGTGGAAATGGAGACACATTTTTGGAAAGGCGGTTATGTTGTGACCATTTCACAAATCGCCCCATTAGAATGGGGACCCCTCTTTTGCTTTTGGTTTTGTTTTTCTCTCTGCTTTTAGGATTTTGTGTGAGTGAGTGGTCTGATTAAGCTGGCTGGACTAGGGCTAAACCTTGGAAGCTCGTTTTGGGTTTCTTTCAAGCTAAGTCTAGTCAAATTTTGGAAAATTGTTAATCATTTGCTTGAAGATTCAAGATTGCCAGAATGGAACATGCCTTTCAGGAGAGTCAAATTGGTTAGGTCAAGGGCAAGATGAATAGGTCTCAGGTTAGGTCTAGATTGAAGGAAGTTTTTTGGGTAAGGTCCTGTTTGTTTCTGAGTCTAAGTCAGCTAAGCATGGTCAATGAAGAAAGGGAGTTGATTTGGTTAAGTTAAATGGAGAATGAAATGAATCAAGGGCCTGAAAATGTCAATTTCGCCCTGACCCTTCCAGAGGGCCCAGGGCGAAATTCTTGTAGACTGGATTTCCTTCACAATTTTGACTCAGTTTTGACATGTTTGAAGATGAATTTATGTGTTCTTGCCTAGAGAGGGATTTGATCGATTTTGGAGAGCAAAGATGATCCCTGAAAGAGGGAATTCACTCCTGACCCTTCTAGAGGGTCCAGAGCGAATTTCATTCTAAACACAATTTCTTGTTTTGAGTGGACTTGCAAATTGGTTCCTGGCCTGGAAAATGATCTAACTTTGCCTGGCGAGATGGTTTCAAACTTGAAAATTGAGCAATTTGGCTTAGAAAAGGGAATTCGCTCCTGACCCTCCTAGAGGGTCCTGAGCGAAATTTTGAATATCTCTTATCTTGCAATAAAAAGGGTCAAGGTTTGGGCATGAGTGAAACAAGGACAACTCCCTTTACCATCCTGAGAAAGTTTCAACTTGAAAGGATGAAGGATCTCGCCTAAAACCTAAATTTCGCTCTTGACCCTTGCAGAGGGTCCAGGGCGAAAATCTTAGTAGAGGACATTTCTTGCTCAGTTTGGGCGAATTGGAGTATCAAAGGCATGATGAAAGGTGGAAAGAACATGATGAAACCCCTAGGCACATGTGGAGATGAAAGAATGAAGGAGTTTTGCCCAGGAAAGGCAATTTCGCTCCTGACCCTTCCAGAGGGTCCAGAGTGAAATTCCTTATAAACACATTTTTTGGCCTTTCTTGGACATGAAATCCTATTCCTAGCACAGTACAAGATGAAATCTTACTTAGCAAAGAAGTTTCAAGGTGAAAAGTTAGAGATTTTGGTCAAAATTGCAAAATCCGCTCCTGACCCTCCCAGGAGGTCCAGAGTGAAATTCTCAAAAACACCTTTTTCTTGCAAGATCAAAACGATTTTTGTGGTTAGAGTGGATGTGAGGAAGTATGTTTTGTCCTTTGAAGATAATTTGGATAGTCAAGAAGAAGCAACCAAGCCTAGAATGGGAAAATCGCTCCTAACCCTTCCAGAGGGTCTAGGGCGAAAATCCAAAAACATGTCTTTTCCTCAAAAGTTTGAGCGAAGCTGAGCCTAGGCATGGGTTTAAAACGATGTTTGGATTGCCTTGAAGTGAAGAGGGATTGTTGAAAGTGAAAGTTTTGAAGCCAAGAAGGAAATTCGCTCCTGACCCTTCCAGAGGGTCCAGAGCAAAATTTCCAAGTCCTCCCCTTTTCTTGCAAATTCAAGACAAAATCTTGCTATTCATGACTTAGATGGGAGAAGGACATGATGTTTTATGCCTTAGAAGTGATTTGAAGTTAAAAGAATGAAGGAATGTGCCTAAAAACTCAAATTCGCTCCTGACCCTTCCAGAGGGCCCAGGGCGAAAATCATAAAATCAACCTATTCTTTTTGAGTTTTTGCTAAGACAAGGATGCACTAAGGTAGAAATAACCTTTAAGACCATGGATGAGTAATTGTTTGCTTCAAAACTTGATGATTCTAGGTCAAGGAGGAAAAATCGCTCCTGACCCTTCCAGAGGGTCTAGGGCGAAAATTTGAAAAACCCCTATTTTACCTTGCAAGATCAAGTCAAGCTTGGGTGGATTGAATAAGGAAGAACATTGCCTAGCGATGAGTGAAGGATTCGACAAAAGTTGATGAAGGAGTAAGCCTAAGGAGGAAAAATCGCTCCTGACCCTTCCAGAGGGTCCAGGGCAAAAAACCTTAAAATCACACTTTTCCTCCTAAGTTGAATAAAACTAAGTCTAGAATGCAATGAAAAAGCCTATTTGGAATGCCTTGAAGAGGTTTTGAACTTTAGAAAATGAAAATTTTGAGCCCAATTATGAATTTCGCTCCTGACCCTTCCAGAGGGTCCAGAGCGAAATTCCCTAGAATGCACTATTTCCTTCAAATTTCGATGAGCCAACTCAGTGATACAAGGAAATGGACCCTAGAGATCAATTTGGAAGAGTGTTATGATCAAGCTAAGGTGGATTATGGCCTAGGATGAAAAAATCGCTCCTGACCCTTCCAGAGGGCCCAGGGCGAAATCCACATTTTCACCTAAATTCCTCATGCGAAATACCAAAATTTGAAACGCAAGACTTTAATTAGGTATGAATTCACCCTCCAGGAGATTTTGGAGTCAAAGTATGAGATATTCAGGACTAAATTGAAAAAATTGCTCCTGACCCTTCTAGACGGTCCAGGGCGAAATCATTAGCTAGCTTCATTGGGCCTTGACCAAACCTTGATATTCCCTAATTTGCACTAAATTACCTAAATTCAAGACATTTGGGAGGTTGAATTAAATTCGCATTGATTAAGGCATTGGCAATTTAATAAATTAATTTTTAGGCCTTAAAATAATTATTAAATTTCACCTTGGAGGCATTAAAATTAATTTTAAAAATTAAAAAATACAAAATGAGCGCTCCAAATCATTGTTATGCCTTTATAGGCAAGTCGGCCACCTTTTCAAGGAGTTTTTATTTATTTTTACCCCTTATTTGCCAAGTCGGCCTTGAAGGGATTAGGGTGAGCGCCCTATATAAAGGGGGAGTGTTGCTTCAAATTTCAAATCATTCATTCATTCTTTCTAGGTGCGATTTTGAGGAGCAGATTGAGGAGCGAAATCCAGCAGATTGGAGGCTAAATTTCCAGAATTTGCTAAGTGTTGAAGGATAATTTCCAGATTTTGAAAGCTAGTGGAGGGTGAAGCTCTTTTGAAGGCTAGTGGAGGCGTAATTCATACGAAGGAGGACCATAATTTAACTCTTGTCCAGCAAAATCCGGTTTTCTTTCATCATTTTCCAAAGGTTTTATAGTTAAGCACTCAAGGAAAGGTATGGGGAATCATTTTGATGTTCTTATTCAAGGCTTGTTTTAAAGCAATTTTTTAGAAAAGGGTCTAAGACTTGAAAGTTTGATTCCATTCATAATTAATTGAGAAATGAGGAATTCTAGATTTATCATTAATATCTTGAACCTTCCCTTTGAAGAGTCTTAATTTCTACACTTTAAGGTATGATGCTTAAAGACTAACTTTGAAATTTTTGTGTAGGCATCAAATGGCGACCCCCAAAGCCGGAGGATCCACTAGTCGGTAGGCTCTCATCAAGGAAGATTAGAGGAGCGACGAATTGGAGACCAGGATCGTGCCCAAGTGGAGTAATATCGGAGACAAAAACTTAGGAAACTTCAATGTGAAGAAGTTTCGAGAGGCCCCCTACATTGGCAAGCCATCACCTGTTCCGAGGAAGATAATTGAAAGTGGCATCATCAAGGCGGCAGGTTTCCCTCTTGCAGTAAAGTGTCATGAGTTGATGATCGAGTGTGCCCGCCACTATGACTCACAATCAAGGACAATCGTAACCACAGACGGGAACATCTTAGCTTACCTTTTAGAGGAAGCCATAAGCGAAGCTCTTCATCTTCCAGACCATAAAGATATGATTTACAAAAACTTAGAAGGAGCAAGGTCGATCTATGAAGATGATCCTGAGACTTGTCTGAATCTCATCAATAAGAATTGGTTGCTCAAGAGTCGGCCTCGCCTAAACAAGATTCCCAATACACCACATAGGATCGACTTCCAGGAGGAATACAGAGACTTGATAACTTTGCTCAATCGAGTTACAAGGGCTCCTCAAGCCTTCTTCGAAAAGTGGATGTTCTTCTTCATTTAAATGATATTCCAAGGAAAAGGAATGCTTCATTGGGCGAGAATTATTAGCAATTGTCTGGACGTGCAGTTGAGGAGGCTAAGACCCACCAAATCATTCCACATGAGCTCATATCTTATATATGCCTTAATCAGGAGTTTCGAGTATGCAGAGCTACCTCACAGAGGAGTGATCAGAAGAGGACCCGGAAGAATGAGGGTTTGTGATTCTTATGTTCATCTGCATCATCCGCCTAGAAGTGACTACAAGTTAGTCAATGACACCTTCACGATGAACATTACTAGGATATTGCAAGGTGGGATTCACAATCGACTATCTCTGGATGCGCAGGAGCTTGTGAAGAAATATGGTGTATGGTTCATCCAGTTTCAAAAATTCACATACGTCAGAGTTCACGGGTGTCCTTCACCGCCTTACATGTTGCCAAGATATCCAACAGACAGGATAGTACTACTTGTGGTGACTAGACAGTTGGCAGCTTATGCGAAGGCATCCAGACACAAGCATGGAAATGGAATTCCCGTGCCCATCATACTAAGGAATTCAGTTGAGGTGTGTCCTAACACTCAAGCCTCGGAAGATGCAGAGAAGGAATTATCTTTATACTCATTCTCATTCTTTGCCTCGCGGGAGAATTTTGATCCTCATGGTTATATGGAGGAGACAGTTGGCAGGAAGTACAAGCATGAGTTTCAGGTGGAGGACTTTTGGATGAATCTCCCAAGTGATTTAGAGGTTAAAAGAAAAATGCATTCCCGGCTACCCTTAGATCTCATCAGGAAATGCAAAGTTTATAGAGTAGCTGATCAAGCCCAGGATAATGGTAGATACCTCCAGTCATCCTATGAGAAAGAAGACAAAAAAGTGAAGATAGATTGGAACGAGCTCGAGGTTTTAGACTTGAGAGCTTTGATGGCCCCCGTTTTATCCTGCACTCGCAGATGGGTGGATGTACAACATCAGAAGTTGAAGGAGCAGAATGTATCAATGACATTTACTTTGGAGGCAAGGCCAGAAGAAGGAGAAGCAAGCGTGAGTGAGAATACTTCTCATTCCAAAGGCTCAATGAGGAAAGAAAGACCTGAAAAAAGGGAACATTCCAAGAAGAAGCAAAAAACCAATCCTGATCACCCACCAAGCACATCTTCTCGACATGAAAAAAAGGCAAATCAAGGAGAGGATCAGGGGAAGATGGTATATGAAATTGATGAATCTATGGAATCCATGGTACAAAATGACAAGCAAGAAAAGGGACAGACACCTCAACAGTCGTCGAGTCAATCTTCCCAAGAAAATGGTTATATGGAGGAGACAGTTGGCAGGAAGTACAAGCATGAGTTTCAGGTGGAGGACTTTTGGATGAATCTCCCAAGTGATTTAGAGGTTAAAAGAAAAATGCATTCCCGGCTACCCTTAGATCTCATCAGGAAATGCAAAGTTTATAGAGTAGCTGATCAAGCCCAGGATAATGGTAGATACCTCCAGTCATCCTATGAGAAAGAAGACAAAAAAGTGAAGATAGATTGGAACGAGCTCGAGGTTTTAGACTTGAGAGCTTTGATGGCCCCCGTTTTATCCTGCACTCGCAGATGGGTGGATGTACAACATCAGAAGTTGAAGGAGCAGAATGTATCAATGACATTTACTTTGGAGGCAAGGCCAGAAGAAGGAGAAGCAAGCGTGAGTGAGAATACTTCTCATTCCAAAGGCTCAATGAGGAAAGAAAGACCTGAAAAAAGGGAACCTTCCAAGAAGAAGCAAAAAACCAATCCTGATCACCCACCAAGCACATCTTCTCGACATGAAAAAAAGGCAAATCAAGGAGAGGATCAGGGGAAGATGGTATATGAAATTGATGAATCTATGGAATCCATGGTACAAAATGACAAGCAAGAAAAGGGACAGACACCTCAGCAGTCGTCGAGTCAATCTTCCCAAGATGATGCTAATGAGCTACATGAAGAGAAGAATGATGATGAAGCAACATCTCCTTTCCAAGAGGATAGACCACTGCTTAAAGAAATACAAGTAAGGGAAACAAGATCCGCCATTCCGGATTGGTTAAAAGAGAGACTGACAAGGGTAGTTGTGGTTGAAGAGGAAGAAGATGTATTTGATTTGGAAAGCCTTATAGGAAACTCTCAGGAGGTAATCAAAAAGAAGAAGGCCACAAAGATGTCCAAGGTAATTAGAGATGAGACAGGATCCAGGAAATTGCAAGTAGCTACACCAGTAGTGGACAAATATGAGGGTGAGATTCTTGCAGATGAGTATGACTTAGAAACATTTGAGCTTGGTCCACTTACCTCCAAACAAGCAATGGAAGAGGCAACCGATTCATTTGAAGCACTTAAAGACAAACTTAAAGAATAAATGGAAAAAAATAAGAAGCTTGAGAGGGAGGTCAATGCTTGGAGAAGCTATTTTAGTCATCTCAATCAGCCCTTGAGACGTTAGGATCCAGCAGTATCCCCTTTACAAGCACTCCCTCTTGAATCGGTGGGTGAGGCAGAAAGAGTGAAGAGCTTGGTTCAGCTTATGAGCTCTTGGATTGATAAATCCCACAAGGTAGCCGTTGAATTTGCAACAACAATGATGAAGACAATTCATCGAGCTATCCAGGTCCTTGAGATTATCCATAATCTAATGATAACTGTAGCTGCATTCACTCACACTAGAGATGTTATCATTCCTGTCCTACAAGTGATAAGACAAACACCAAGATGGACTCTGGCACAAGAAAAGATAATGGATGGAGGAACCCATAATCTCCTACAGTGGTCAGCTCTGCTCCAGATGAAAGAGGTCCTTTTTGAAGACATCAACACCAGATGCAGTCAGGTTGAAGGTATCATTCATCCGATTCAGGATAGGGTGTTTGAGGTGTTGTGTACCATTCTTGGCAGGCGGATCGAGATTGAGACAGATGTGGACATCCAAGAGTTGGAGGAGAGAGTCAAGGTTATCTTTTGCAAAGAGGAGTACGTCATCACAGATAAGCAACGAGATCAGATGTACACTACTATGTTCCTGATTGAGAAGACCAAAGAACTTGAACCTGGATGGGAGGCAGCTCTTCTCACGGCTTTTGATCAAGTCCTTCACTTGGAAGAACGGATGAAGAATCTTCCTGAGATTCCCATTGCTGAGATCGAGAGAGTTGTGTCTAGATTCATTGAATATGCTAAGAAAGAGCATAGGAAAGGGAACAAAATTCTAGATGAAAAGTTGTTATAGGATGATGTGGCAGCTTAATTCCTATTGGTCTATGTTTCCTCGATATTTGTGCCAATTAATTATTGGCTATGCATTTAATGATGTTTATCTAAATGGGGACCTTTTTGTAACAAACCCTAATTAGGGTTTAGGTGTCAAAATCTCAACCATTGATCTTCTTTCGATCTAGGCCATTCATTGTATTTGAGGATGCTATATATACCCTCACTCATTTTCATTTTTATAGTTAGAAGTTAGAAAAAAGGAGAGAGAGCTTAGAGAGAAAAAGTTATTGTGTAGCAAGCTTGAGTAGTGAAGAAAGAATTTTGAACAATTGTTGTCTATTTGGCTTTGAGATCAATAAAATATTGAAGTTATGGTGTTTTATTGCAATACTTGCAGCTATCTTCATGATTGTTTATTTTCTTGAATCACTCTCAGTTGAAGTAGTATTTAAGTTTAAGTTTGAAGGACTAAGTGTTACGCTTGATCTTTGGTGAGATTCACGTTCCAAACCACTAACTTCTTACTGATTGTAAGGACGCCTTGTGTGGTCAACTGGAAATATTGAGATTGCTTAAAATTTCAATCATTTTGGAAGTATTGATATGTATCCCTATGATAGTACCTATATCCTTGATGATTTGAAAAGTTACTGAATCACCTTAGAAGATCGCATCAATTCCAGTAGAGTTGTAATTTCTTGGCGATACTGAAATTGGTAGAATCTTACCAAGTCTAGCCTTTATTGAGTCATTCTTAGGATTAGATTAGCATTCCTTCCTTGAAACCCTTATCCTTTTGACATTTTTTTTGAAAATATGTTAGTGTTAGGAAAATCCTGTTCCTGCAGTCGAAAAAAGAGTAACACGGACAAGCTTTCTCTGAAAGTACGTAAGGCCCTTTGAAGAAACAGCATATACAACAACCACTAGTGCTTATCCACACATAGAGCTCCTACAACGAAGAACCTTGAAGTCATCCCAATTGATCCTTTTCACGACATCTTCAGCATTTGGAGACTTTAATCAAGAGAGGATAAGGTACCTTTTGGGTATTTTATTCTGTGTTTGGTGGTGTACAAAATACACATCAACAAAATTGGCGCTAGAAGGAGGGCCCGCGAAAGTTTGATTATCAAAAAGAATAGTACTATCTAGAAAATTCAAAAAAAAAAAAAAATTCGACATGAGAATGTATCACGATGGTGTTGCCACATGAAGAATTGAATGAGGTAGTGCAACCTAATTTGGAAATAGGCAACGTTCAAGAAGACATTATTTCGGGATTGAATGACCTTGCGTGGAACTTAAGGAGAAGTGAAGTTGAGTATACCAGAGTTAGAATTATCTTGGAACAAGAAGCAGATAGAGCTAAGGAACGCCAAAGAGCCGCCACCAGAGAACTGCGCAATCAGAGGAACTTGCATTAGTCTCCATAAAACAGATCATCACGCTGGACCGTATTGGTTCTTTCTCGCCTGAAAAACACCAAAGAATATTGAGGTCTACGCCAGGCACCAAGAATCTAACTGAACTTCAATTTACTTCAAGATCGAAGCGGGCTAAGAAAGAAGATACCCCAAGAGAGTCTAAACCGAGATTAGAAGGCACTCTTGAGTCATCACAAGCTCCATCTCTTCAAGAACTAGTACAAGCAGCAATTCACACAAGTATCCAAGCAATCGCTCAAACAGCAAGCCAGGTCGGGTCATCAAGTTCTCAATCAAGTTTCCAACCTTCGGGAAGCATGATGGCTCACAATGCTCCTCCTCCTCCTCCTCCTGTTCATGCACTCAACGGCGCTACATGGATGATCAATAATCCATCACCATTAGAATTTGCAATTTATCATGATATGCCAAAGAATCCTGAGAATTTCTGTCCTAAATTCAATGTCAGCGATTTCAATCATACAGCGGAGGACCACATCAAGATGTTCGAAGATCTTCTTCGTAACAGGTGAGTTGAATATGGAGATGTAGCATGTAGGCTTTTTCCCTACTCATTAGGAGAAGAGGCATACTTCTGGTTCATTCACTTACCAACAGGGTCAATCAGGACTTGGGATGCAATGAAAGATACATTTATTGCAAAGTTTGGTATCCCAACCACACCAGCTGAGCTGTATAGATAGTTTGTTAAGATTCGAAGGAGAGAACATGAGCCGATCACTTCTTTCAATAACAGGTTCCACAGGGCTTACACTATGTTACGACATCCCCATCTCATTGCTGACCCAAGGGAGATCTATTATGGAGCCTTAGATCATCTTACTACCATGTTCATAAGGACACATCCTATCCCGAATGATCTAAACGCAGCATATACAACGACCACTGGTGCTTATCCACACGTAGAGATCCTACAACGAAGAACCTTGAAGTCATCCCGATTGATCATTTTCGCAACATCTTCAGCATTTGGAGACTTTAATCAAAAGAGGATAAGGTACCTTTTGGGTATTTTATTCTGTGTTTGGTGGTGTACAAAATACACATCAACAGGTTACAACTTTTGAAATGCAAGATTCCCTCCTCTTTGGCATGGGAATTTTCGCACCCAAAAGTGCTTTTTGAATATTGTGTCTTTTATACTGATTTCAACTTATTTTGGATTTATTCTATCTTATGATTTTAACAAAGTTTTGTTGTTCTTCTTCAGAGGCTGAAAAACCATTGAAGAAGTGATCTTCCAGGCTGATAAACCAGGGGGATAGAGGCTTGTAGGTAGTGTGTTTACAAGTCTCCAATGGCAATCACATTTAGGGGTTGCAGTTGTGCTTCAAAGAGCGTTTATGTGTGTTGCTTTGGCAAAAGATGTAATAGTTAGTGTGTGGTAGCTGCATAGTTCATTTTCAGATTTGTTTGTTGGTAATAACATCATATACTGTTGTACTTGTCTGTTGTTAGACATTTATTCCCATGCATCTTGCTATTTTGTAAAGTGTGAGGATTTTGGTGGGTATTTTGGATTTTGGAGGGGATTTGTTGAACTTTGAGCTCCATTCTTGGAGTTTATTGTGTAATGCTTCTGTATGCTAGAAAAGCGGGTCAATGAAACTTAAAAAGTGAAAATGTGGTCTCAAAGAGGCTTTTTCACACACCCACAAGACTTCTTGGTGCAAGTTATGGAGTCATGAAGAATGACTCAACTTTCCAAGGTTGGTTCCATGATTCTCTATCTCACAAAGTCCCTCAAGCCAATGCCTTTGCTCTCAGATCACTGATCAAAGTGGCTTAAGGATGACAAATGCAAGAACGAGGGATGCTTATGATTGATTTAATTATGAAAATGCATCCTATCTATGCATGATTCTACAAATGCAATAAACTAGATTATAAGATGACAAGATTAGTAGCAATACTATCCTTACATGATATACTAGTTTACAAGTTAAGCTAATGATAAAGGAAACAGTCTAAAATGTTTATTAGATTAATTCCTATTACAAAGAGGAGCTAGATGTGTTAATAAAATTGAGCATAAATGAGATACTAAAAGCTTGCATGGATCTTTAAAATGGAGGAATGAGAGCTCTATTTATAGTGAAAATAGGGCAATGGATGGTCAGGATTGAAAGAGTTAATCAAGGGTCAAGTTTGAAAGTTAATCAATCCATGTTTACAATTCTCACCAATGAAATGGTGACAATTGTCAACAAGAGACTGCTTGAGAGGAGATGAAAGAAACATTAAATGCTTGAGAAGACCTCATGGTTACCCTAGGAGGTAAGGGTTAAGGTTAGGTTAGGGTTATCCAATGGATAAAGCTTTTACCCAAGAGGTAAACTCTTGTGCAAAATTTAAAGGAATAACCATGGTCAAAGCAACAAATGCTTGATGAGACCCTTGGGTTATATGGAGGTTAAGTTAGTCAAAAAGTCTCTAACCATGCCACTAAGGGTTAGTTAACCATTAATGGTTTAAAGACTTTGGGGACAAATTTGTAAGAGTCCTTCCAAATTTGGGGGTTTTCAACAAGTTAGCTTGTTGAATGGATAAAGGCTTTAATGCCTTTTGAAGACTTTACTCCAAATTTGAGAAGTGACCACCTCAAATTTAGAGAAAAGGGATAATGGATGGGCTTAGATAAATTAATTAGGATTAGATAGATTCTAGAAGAAATTAGGAATAGGGTTTAAGATGCAAGTGGGAGATGTTGGAAAATGCAAGTGGGTGGAGGGGAATTTAATTAAAATAAATTTCTTTATTTCAATTGTGGTTGCAATTTGAAAAATTGAATAAATTAGATTTATTCAATTTGGGGTGAACTATTAATTAAATGTAAATTTAATTAAAAGTAGAGAGAAAGAGTTTAATTAAATAAAATGATTTATTCAATTAAATGATGTAAAAGGTTCTAGTGAATTTAACTAAATAAATTGAATAATTTACTTAATTAAATAGAGGAATGTAGGTGATTTAATTAAATTAGATTTAACTAAATAGAGGAATGGGAATAAAATGAACATTAGATATTCATTTAGGAATATGGTCATTTTTATACGTCTACATTTTGCCCCTCTTTGAAGTGACGTGCGTGCACATGTTGATTCAAAGAAAATGATGTGTTGTTTTGATTTAGTTATGATCAATTTTTATGTCGTTTTGAGATTTTCATGTCATGCCCCAGATTTGATAACCGATGCCCTAGATTTGATTAATGATGTTGATAATGCCCCCTCGGGAGATGAATCAAAAATTTTGAAAATTTGATTTGATTTGGATAAATTTAATGGCATTTTAAATTTTGGTCTATGTTGAATGCGATAAATTGATTCATCTCCCGATAATGATGTTTGGTAGGGTTGTATGAGACACCACGAGCAATTTTCGCATTCCTCCACGTAATCCTAATTTTGATTTACCCTATAAAAGGGAAAAAGTGATTCCTTTTTGTCTCATTTGTGCTTGTTGACTTTGGAGAAAGTGACACTTGGAGAGAAGTCAACATGCCGATTCCATATTCCTCTCATCGATTCAAGCGCGGCCCGCCGCATATGGACCACTGGTAAGTCAACCCTTTTGACCCCTTTTTGATTTTCCATTTTGTCTTTTTTGGTCATGTTTTCAATTTGTCACGCGGATTTTACGTTTTAGCACGTCAGGGTCAAAGCGTAGCGCATACGATAAATTTCGTAGCGCATAGGGTTCAATGAAATAGGGTAGCGTCCAAAAAGTTTAGGGTACCGCATCGCTAGATTAGGGTAGCGCATAGGATTAGTTTAGCGCACTGGGGTCACAGGGTAGCGCAAAGGGTAAAATGGGTAGCGCATAGGAGATACCTAGCGCATAGGAGATACCTAGCGCATAGGGTTTCTAGGGGGTCGCATGGGTAGGTCTAGATAGCGCGTTGTGACCTAGCGCATAGGGTTAGATACGTAGCGCAAGAGCAGGATAAAATAGCGCATAGGATAGTTTTAGCGCTTAGGGTAGTTTAGATGGCGCTTTGGAAGAAAAGGGTAGCGCGTAGGTGCTGGCTAGCGCATAGTGTAGATTGGGTAAAATGGGATTTTGGATGAAGAAAAATAGGTAGGTTTTTGCCAGTTTTCCAGGGATAAGTGCGAAATGTCAGTCTGCATGTCTGTTGTCATTGTTTTTGATAAGTTGTCCAATATGAGTTCTGATATAGTTTTTGGATAGATAACTTGATTTGATTTGCAATGTTTCAAGTTGATATATATGTGGAACTTGAGTTGTTTTATAAGTTGATATGGTTGTGGAACTTGAGTTGTTTTACAAGTTGATATGGTTGTGGAACTTGAGTTGTTTTACAAGCTGATATGAATGTGAAACTTGAGTTGTTTTACAAGTTGATATGATTGTGGAACTTGAGTTGTGTTACAAGTTGATATGATGTGATATGGAAATGGATTGGATATGATGTGGAACTTGATTAGATTTTCAATGTTTCAAGTTGATATGAATCTGATTTGCGATATGAATTGATTGGATGAAGAAACTGATATTGGACTTGTTTTGTTTTTGACAAGAGTGACTTGGAGTTGTTCAGTCGTGAGAGCGATTTCCAAGACCATGGTCGTTGATACCACAATTGACGCAGGTTGACAGGGCTATCATTGAGAGGTGTGGCTCGAGCAGAGACTTTGGAGAGAGCAGCGGCGGGTGGCTCGATGAGAGACACCCTGAGGGAGTTGGCTTTGAGAGACAAGGAGGTGGAGTACTACCGGAGGCATTATGAGGATGTAGTTCCCAGGGAGCGCCGAGTGTAGAGTTTTACACAGTCGAGATCCAGTCGTTCCTGAGAGACTAGATCGAGGACGGAGAACAGAGGCGTGACAGGGCCTTCTAGACAGGATCCACCTGGAGATCCAGATGGTGGGACATTTGCAGCAAGACCGTCTCCTTAAGGAGATAGTCATACCTGAGAGACGTTGTCTCTATTGTATTTTGATCATTGTGTTGTATTTGGCACAGACATGACATATTTTGTACATTGATCATTTTTTGAGATATATATATATATATATATATGACACCATTTTCTTTGATCCTCATGTGATGTGTTATGGATTATGCTTTCTATATACTTTTGTGTATTCTATGATGATGCAATGCTTAGATAGGTGCATGTGATGTGATATTTGATGAATATGATGTGATAATGTATGATGTTGTGAAATGTATCTTGAAAATGAGATGTATGATATGATATGCTGTGAGATGTATCTTGAAAATGAGATGTATGATATGATAACATGATATGCAACTAATTGATTTTGAGCATCCTCATTCTGTGGTTGTTATCCCTGTATAGCCACATGTTGTTTGCTTTCTTTGTATGTATCATCATTGAGCATTGATTTGTTTCGGGATATGTTGAAAATTTATACAAGCATAATGGTATAATTGAACCATAATGACCTGAGAAAAATTTACAAGATTTTTTATTTTGCAAGATAGCACAAGCGTCAAGGTATAATTGAACCAGGACGACCTGAGTGCGGATTGCGTATAAACAGACAAGATTAAACCATTTGTATGCGCAAAGTGGATTCATGTCTTCAGTGATATGTTGTGAATCACGTCTCGAGACAAGTATTTACACAGTACAGATGATCGCCTCACAGACAAAAAACCAAGAAAATATTGGAGTCCCCACAATATTCTCTATCTTTGAAGCATTGTTGAGAAAATTTAGAGGATCCAATAATTCAAAAAGTTCAAGTGCAAAAATAGTCAAGACTTTATGCAAGATGCAACATTTAATACTTCAGAAAATCATCCATCGTATTTTGTGAATCCTGTTAAGCGATCAATGTTTTGCTTTGTGATTGTGTGAGTTTTGTTTGCTGGATATGATGTTCTGAGTTTGCGATTAGTTTTGACGGCTTGAACGTGCTGCAAGTTTTGATTAATATTGCTCCTAGCCAAGTGTGCCTCTTGATGTGGATATGTATAGTGATTACCAAGCCATGGTGAGATGCGGTGAAAGGATATGCGGATAAACCAGGATAGTGACTACGCTAAGTATGCCTTGGATAGATATTTTGATAAAAATGTCAAGCGATGGCCGATAGAGCTTTACTGTGGATATAATGGTATGGATATAGATAGAGGAGCTGTCCTCTCACAATAGCACCTGTTGCCAAGTTTTCACCAATTGCTTTTTTGTACCTTTTTATTTGTTTTTTCTTGATTTTTTTTTATATTTTTTATTTTTTTCGTGCATTAGACTACTCAAGTGTAGTATTTCTTTAGATGGATGTTGTTCGTTGGTTCGTCGAGCACATCTCCTTCTGAAGTTGTTAGCTGATAGACGCCTGATCCATAGGCTGATATGATGACATAGGGACCTAACCAGTTAGGTTCAAATTTCCCTTTCTTTTCCCGATCTTGCTGATTTCTAGGATTTTCTTTGACTACTAGGTCACCAATTTTAAAAATTCGGGGAATAACCTTGTGGTTGTAGCTCCTACACATGCGTTGATGATATGCTTTGAGATGAGTGTAGGCATGTTGGCGTCTTTCATCTAGCAGTCCGAGCTCTTGCAGTCAGTTAACTCGATACTCTTCATCTGGGATTAAGCCTTTCAGAGAGACTCTGAGAGATGGAATTTCTACCTCCAGGGGTAAAATTGTCTCTGATCCATATACCAATGAATATGGTGTAGCTCTTGTAGGTGTGCGGATGCTAGTTCTGTATGCCCAAAGTGTTGGATTAAGTTGTATATGCCAATCTTTGCCTGCATCATTCACTATTTTCTTTAGGATTTTCAATATTGTCTTGTTGGATGCTTTTGCCTGACCATTCCCCTATGGGTAGTAAAGTGTAGAGAAACGATGTTGGATTTTGAATCGTTCACATAGTTCTCTCACATCCTGATTTTTGAAAGGACGTCCATTGTCTGTGATGATGGAACTTGGAATGCCATATCTACAGATCAGATAATTAAGAATGAAAGAAGCAATTTGTTTTTCAGTAATTGTGGTCATGGGAACTGCTTCAATCCATTTGGTAAAGTACTCTGTTGCCGTGATAATGAACTTGTGTCCATTTGAAGATGAAGGATGTATTTTGCCTACTAAGTCCAGGCCCCACTGACAAAAAAGCCAAGATGTTGTAAATGGCTGCAATTCCTATGCCGGTGCATGTATAAGATTGCCATGGATTTGGCATTTAGGACACTTCTTTGCAAATTGATATGAGTCTTTTTCTATCGTCAGCCAATAATATCCCATTCTTAAAAGTTTTTTAGCAAGAGTAGGACCACTTGAATGTGTGCCACGTATACCTTCGTGAAGCTCATGTAAAGCAGAGTCGGATTTATTACGATCAAGGCAACGAAAAAGACTACCATCTAGACCTCGACAGTACAAAGTATTAGCAGTGAGAGTATAACCTGCCGGATAAAGTTACATTGTTGGTTTTGGGATAGGTCAATGAGTAGGATGTTGTTCTTAAGATAATCGTATATCGGTCCATATAATGGAGAATCTGAACCGGTCAAGGCATAGATAACATGGGAATCAGAGTGGTCATAGGCTGGGGAGAACAGTTGCTCTACCAGAAACTCGTAACGACTCTGTTGCTCTAGGATTTGCAGTAGTGAAGCGATAGTAGCCATTGCATCGGCTGCTTTGTTATCCAACCTTGGTATTTGCTTGAAGGTGATGTGTACAAAATATTGTTTGAAATCATCCACCATTCGCTTGTATGGTAGCAGCTTGTCGTCCTTTGTCTGATAGTCATTGTTGATTTGATTGATGACTAGTTGTGAATCTCCGTAGACTTTTAACTCTGTGATTCTCCATTCTACGGCCATTTTGATGCCTATAACCAATGCCTCATATTCAGCCACATTATTTGTGCATGGAAACATAAGCCTATATGATCTTGGTATAGTGTGTCCTTCAGGAGTGATGAACAGAATTCCAGCACCTGAGCCATGTTGTGTGTAGGATCCATCAAAGTACAAGGTCCATTGTTTGGTGGAGATAGCAAGAACGTCCCTGTCTGGAAATTCGATCTCCATAGTTTGTTTTCCAGGTAGTGGTGCTTCAACTAGTTGATCTGCAATTGCTTGTCCTTTGATAACTCGTCGTTTTGTGTAGTGGATATCAAATTCACTGAGAATCATGACCCATTTAGCCACTCTGCATGTAAGAGCTGCCTTGCTGAGTGGATATTTGAGAGGATCAATTTTTGCAACTAGCTTAATTGTATGCGCTAGCATGTAATGTCGAAACTTTTGAGAGGCAAATACCACTGTTAGACAAGCCTTCTCAATGAATGTATAGTTTAATTCATATCCGTTCAATGTCCTCCTGATGTAGTATATAGCTCGTTCCTTGCCTTGTTGATCTTCTTGTGCTAACAATGCCCCTAGTGATATATCTGTTGTTGAAATGTAGAGAATGAGTGGCTTCCCTACTATTGGTGGTACTAGAACTGGTGGGTTCATTAGATACTGCTTGAGTTGATAGAAGGATTCTACACATTTGGCTTCCCATCTGAATGGTACATTTTTATGTAGCAAATGATTGAATGTGAGACTTTTATCTGCTAGTTGAGCAATGAACCGCCTAATTGATTGGAGTCGTCTTTGTAGAGATCTAAGCTGACTGATGTTCTTTGGTGGTGGCATCTCCATAATGGCTTGTACCTTTGCTCGATCCACTTCAATACCTTTAGCTGAAACTATGTAGCCTAGTAACTTGCCTGATGTAACCCCGAAGACACACTTCTTAGGGTTGAGCCTGATTTGGAATTTCTCTAATTTGTCAAAAATCTTTTCTAAGATGCTTAGATGTTCTGCTTTGGTGAAGGATTTAGCTAGTAAATTATCCACATAGTCTTCCATGAAGGTATGCATCATGTCATGAAAGATTGTTGTCATTGCTCATTGATAAGTTGATCCTGCATTCTTTAAGCCAAAAGGCACGACATTCCAATAGTACATTCCCCAAGGACAGGTAAACGTTGTTCTATCTTGATCTTCTGGGGCTATCTTGATTTGATTATAGCCTGAAAAACCGTCCATTAGTGATAGCATTGCATGGCCTACTGTGAGGTCTACAATTATGTCGATACTGGGCAAAGGAAAGTCGTCCTTTGGATAGGCTTTGTTAACATCTCTAAAATCAGTGCATATTCTAATACTACCATCTGGTTTTGATACTGGCACGATGTTAGAAATCCATTCACCATAGTCGATAGGTCGAATGAATCCGACATCTAATGGATTCATCTTTCCCAGTTTTTGTTTAACTGGCTTAGCTCCTGGAGTAATGGACAAGTGATGCATGATTAATTGTGGATCAATCCCAGGCATATCTACATATGACCAAGCAAAGTTGATTTGCTTTTCTTTAAAAAATTTAATAAATTCTGATCTTTCTTCCTCTATTAGAGATTCTGCCAGGTGTATGTTTTTGGCTGCTTCTGTAGTACCAATGTTGATTGATTGAGTGGGCTCAATCAATATGGGTGATTGCTCATGATAATGCTCAGGAAGAGTGTCAAGTCTCCCATCTTTAGGTGCATTTAAAAGGTTTTCACCCTCAGATGCGCCCTTTATTTTTACTTTTTTGTGATCCATTGCTGCCATTGACTGGTTTTCAGCAGTAGATCCTTTATTGGTTTCATTTTTGCGACTAAGAGACTTGGCACTCCCTTGATTGTAGATGTCATTACTTTGTTTGCTGGTAGAGTCTGTTTCTGGGTTAACAGTACACAAGTAATGTATAATGGATTCGTCATTTGGAAAAATTGGTATATCATGAATTTCAGGTTCGTCCCAGTCTATGAGGTCAGGAAAGACGAGTGGCAAGGAATCATTTGGTGGATCAAGTTCTGCTGCTGTAAGTGTCAGGATGGAGGTATCTTCATGATTGGCCTGGGTGTTAAAGAAGTTAAGGATTTCGTCGAGGTCTTCGATGGTATCATCTTCTGTATAGACTTGCTCATAATGTCGCTGCTTGTTTTCCTTGGTGTCATAGATATTTTGTGGACCAAATTCAAGCAGTCTAGATTCTGTGTTGTGTTCTTCTTGAGAGATGGGTGTATGACTGTCCTTTGCACAAATTTCTTCAGTAATGTTAGAACAGCTGCCCCATTCATATTCATTGGAATCAGTCTCAGAGGTAGTTATCCCAGATTCTAGCAATGTTGTGGACTGGTATGTTGTAGGGTGCGAACAGGTCTTTGATGATTGATACAAGTTTGATAGTTTTCTCTAACTCTGTGTCAGATCCTACTTCTACTCTTTGTATTTGTTCATATACTATCTCTCCTTGGGGAGGAATGATGTTATCAGGAGGTGATTCTTCTTTGTTGGATATTGATTCTTGAACATGATGTACTTCTGTAGATGTTGTCTTCTTTTGAATGATGGGCTTCTCTTGATGTTGCTTCCTTTCTTGATGTTCACGTTCCTTATGTATTGTCTCTGTTGAATCAAATAGTGCCTCCTACCAGGAGTCTTCCTTGTACTTCTTCTTTGCTTTCCACTAAGGTTTTTGATATTTGTGTGGTGCCCTCCTTGGTAGTAGAGTGAGTTCAAAGCCCAATCCTTTTTTGTCTTTACTGAATTGTGAAGGAAGATCTATTTGTTTCGTTACGCCTTCCTAACGTTTTCTGATAGGTCCTTTGCCATTGTATCCCATTTGTTGCATGATTAAGTAGCCTTTTCCATACAGGTGTGTTGGTATAGCTACTTCCACAGTAGCTGCTCTGTCTTCTTCTTCTTCATCCTTGTATAACCAGCTAAGGATGTCCTTTTCCTCTAATTCATGTGCTAGAGTGTCGAGTTGGATAAATGTGCCATCAAACTTGGTGATGGGCTGAGTTGTTTGATGTGTTGATGCTGTAGGTAATCCATGAGATTTAGGTGATGTTGGTAAGTTGGCCAAACACATGGGTTCCAAAGAGTATTCTCCCATGCCTTGCTCTTTGATTTTCATTTTCTGCTGAAGATCTGATGCTGAGTAACTTTGTTTTTTTTTATTATGTGGAACCAAGCTGTCTTGGGCTACCCCCATTGCATTACAATGTTGAAAAGGATTGTGATCTGCTGATATAGAAATCTCTTGCCCATTGTGGGAGAACTTAACACACTGATGATAAGTAGAAGGTACTGCTTGCATTTCATGTATCCAAGGTCGACCCAATAAAATATTGTATGTGAGCTCTATGTCTAAGACTTGGCACAGTGTCCTTTTGTATCGAGGTCCTACTTGAATTGGTAACATTACTGTTCCTTTAGATGATCTTTCTTCATCATCATATGCTTTGATAGTGATATTTTTGCGTGCATCAATAGACTCCTCAGAGAAGCCTAATGCACAAATAAGTTTTAAGGTACAGATATTGAGTCCAGCTCCTCCATCTATTAATACTCTTTTGACTCGATGCTTGTAAACCAAGACTTCAATGTGGAGAGGAGTATTGTGTGGATGGCTCAATGAGATATTATCATGCTCAGAAAAAGTGAGATTATGAGGCCCTGTCATATGAGCGACCATGGCTTGGAATTTGTCAACATCCAAATCTTGAGGTACATTTGTTTCTAATAACGCTTGTTCCAATATGTCTTTGTGTTTTGGCGAAAGTTTTAGCAATTCTAGTATAGATATTTGAGCAAGAGTTTTGCGCAGTTGACTGACTAGATCATATTGAATTTTGGGTACGGTGTTTGTTGTTGACATATGTCCCTTCAAGACATATTTTTGAGCTCTAGTTGTTACGTTGACGGATTCATGTTCGCGCCTATCTTTGATTGTGATAACACTGACTTGATTGTCTGCAGCTGATATATGATTGATGGTGTTATTGTAGATGTGATTGATACGAGCTCCACGTGTATCGTTTGAGGTTGAAGCTCCATCTTTGTTGTGGTTTGGAAGAGGATTCTTAAAGGCTCCATGGTCACCATTTGTCTTGAGACCATCAACTGTTAAATCACCTCTATCAATCATGTCTTGAACAATGTTTTTCAGCCTCATGCAATCATTTGTTTGATGACCTTTGTTGCGATGAAAATCACAAAAGTGTGAGTCATTCCACCAAGGTGGTTTGATTTGTGGTTCAAAGTTGTTGATTGCTGGTAAAGAGATAATTTTGTTTTCGAGGAGTTCTCTGAATGCTGAATCCAGTGATTGCCCCAATGGTGTGTAAATGCGTTTTGGAAAGTTGTTTGCATTACCCCGTGAATTTGGATTAGGTCCTCGATTGGTGTTATTGTTTTGGGTATAGTTGGTGTTGTTGGTGTTGGGTTGATCTTGATTGGTATTCGGTGCATAAGTGTTAGTGCCTAGGTTAGCACTTTTGCGATTTTTTGTAGCTTGAGGATTACCTGATAATGTGAGTACGGGCTGCTTTGATTTTGGATCATTTGATTCATTGCCTCCTTCATTTCCAGTGTTTTTGTTTCTAGTCCAAAATCTGGATTTGTCTAAGTTGCTATTGTTTTGGTTGTTGTAATTGGATGAACTTGTTCCTTCTTTGAAGAATTTTAATGTTCCTTTCTTGACACATGCCTCTTCTACTTGGATGCAATTCTCAATCGATTTAGCAAAAGATGGTATGCATTGGAGTTTGAGTCTGTAACTCATCTCACTATTCAAGTTGTCGATGAAAATCTCCATCTTTTCCTTTTCAGGCACATCTCGAGGATATCTTGAAACCATACGTCGCCAACGTTGAAGGAATACCATGAATGTTTCATTGTTTTTTTGTTTGGTCTTACAGACATCTAACATGGTGATAGCATGTTGAATGTTGTAGGAATATTGAGTTATGAATTTGTTGACTAGTTCATCGAATGATCTGACGAGAGATGTGATTTTGGATAACCATTCCATTGTTTGCCCTCCCAAGCTTCTTGAGAATAACCTCATCAAATAGGTATCATCATGAGCAAGTTCAAGACTCATTGTACAGAATTCTCGAACATGATCACGGGGATCGCTTTTTCCATCATATTTGTCAAATTTGGGAACATCTGAGTTTGGAGGAAAAGGCACCATGTTCAATCTTCTGTCAAACGGATAAGGACAAATTTCATTTAATGAATACCGTACTGTTGTCCCTTGTTGCATGTCTTGCATTTGTCTTTATAACATTTGCATTTGTTGAGTAAGAGCAATCAAAGGTGCATTATTTTGCCAAGGGAAGAATTCTTCCCTTGCATTAGTTCTCAGTTGAAATGGTGTGTGGAATGGTATGTTTGATTCGGGGATGTGTTGCTCAAGGATGCCTTGCTCAGGCAAGCTCTGTTCCTGTATGTTTTGTTCAGGGTCACGAGCTTCTTCCTCTCTTTGTCGTTCTTGATAGTCATAATGTCGAGATTCTGTTCTAAAATGTCAGTGTCCAAATCTTTAGGAAGTTTAACTCCTTTGCTTGTGAGCATGAGCAAATATTTTTCTTTGTCATTTTCCATGAGCCTTTCCACAAGCCTTTGAAATGAAACGCTTTCTTGACACTCTTGAAGGATTTCCTCAGTAATTTCAGCGTCCTCTAGATGCGAACCTTCGAAAGGATTTGATAATCTTAGATTCATGCTTGATTCCGATTGCATTTCGCTTTGTTTGTTTCGTTGAGAGCGAGTGACAGTAGGCATCTAGTAGAAACTTTCTGTGACAAAGGGAATAAAATCCTCTTCGATGTGTTGTTCAGGGGTTGGTAATTCAAATCGGGGTATGTCGTAAGTGATGCACTCGTCGGGAAAGAATGCTAGATTGATCTTTCCTCCACGATTTATTTGTTGGCTGAATGCGGACTTTTGGCAAAATGCTCTACTCCTCAAAGGTTCCTTGTCAAATTCATTGGTTTTGTTTTGAAGATATAATCGTATATGACGAAGGAATGTTTGATGAGATTTGAAGAGTTGACGATTGATGTATAAAAATTTATTTCTTTTGGCAAGTTTCGAAGAACTCGGTTGTTGTTTCTTCTACTTACTATTATGATAAATATTCTTTCTTCTCAGAATATGAGGATTAGTCATGCACAAGCGATCAATGGTTTCCTTTCAGTTGTTTTGGATTCAGTTTAGCTTGTTTTGGAAACTCGAGTTTTACTTTATCAAAGTGAAGGTTTAGATGCCCCCTCACGACAAAGTGCGTCAAATGATATGGAATACGAGCTTTCCTGATATGGAAACTCGATTTGACAACTTGGAGTTTGAAACAAGTGTGTTTTGGGATAGAAATCTGTTTGATTTAAAAGACCTATTTGCCACTTGTGATGATGTTTCCTGATTTTGATAGGAGAGATGTGTTATCCTATGACTAGTTTAAGATTTCAGACAACTTTGTTTGATGGAAATTTGCATTCAGAAATAGCTTTTGATACTCGGTTTTGGTTTTTCTGCTTAATGAAGTTCAAGCTAATGAAGGAAAGCTTTCGAAATTGTTTTCAAAATTTTCAAAATTGACCTTTGTTTTGCCCCCTGTTTTTCTGGTTTTGGCTATGCGCTAAAATAGAGACGCGATGCGTTACAGAAAGTTCTTAACGCGCTAGCAAAAAGACTCCACGCGCTATGCTGCCCCCTGCTAGGCGCTAACTGGTTTATACTGTTTAATTTTGTTTCAGTTTTGGTTCAAAAGATCATGCGCCAATATGAGCCGCCTATGCGCTATTGGTTAAACCCTACGCGCTAAAGTTTGGCTTCCACACGCTAAGCTGATGCTTCAACGCGCAAAACTGTTTTCAAAACACGCCAATTGCAATTGTTGGTTTTTAGATTCTGGTGAAGTGCTACTGTTAAGACTTTATGCGCTAAAGATAAGGTTTAATGCGCTAAAAGATGGTTCCTAAGCGCTAAGATGTTGCTCTTACACGCTAAACTGCCCTAACTTGGTTGTTTTTTACAATTTTGAAGTTTTGCCTTGAGTTTTTAATGCTGATAGATGATTTTCCAAAGTAAAAAATAAAAGCACGACATCAAAGAGACAACCATTTTGCCTAATCTAAACAATAAGTGTATGTTCTGTGAGGATGTGTTCAAATCCTCAATGTTTTGACAAGTTTAGATACAACATGCATTTCAATCAAACTATTTATTCAAGGGTCATAAGCAATATCATAGCCCACTAGTCTCGATACTCCGTCAGCTCCAACAACCGTGTCACCCCCTAGGGGGCGCTCGTTTTTTTGTTTTTTACCAGAAATTAACCCAAAGTGAATTGCTTCACAATTGAGTAGTTATCTTGGGAGATATATCGTGAGCGATCTTGGGGGCGGATTCTTCCCCACCCTTGCACTATGATATTGCAAATGTCTGGTTACTGACTCGGCTCAAAGTTTCTATGCTAAGGTTCATAATCAAGCTTCCTGTTCGGCCGTTAGTGATAAACTCCCTCAGGAGGCTTCCCAACCTTTAGAACAAAGGCTTTACGTATCTCAAGGATACTGGGGGAAGGCTAATCGTTGCGCGCAACCATTGAAAAGGACTTTCGTCACTTTCCACTTTTGATTATAGTGGGTTGGAACACTTGGCTTCAAAGTTGTTTCCCACTTAGGTTGTTCTCTTCACACCGGCCAAAAATGGCTTTAAGAGTTTTTCAAAGCAATGATTTGCTAATCCTATATGGAGATGTTGCTCCACGAAGACATGGTGTTCTTTTTAATTTTTCAAGGCAATGATTTTCTGCTCTAAAAAAAAAGAACTTGGTCAACAAAATGAATGCGATTTTCGTCAACAAAAGAAATCGATTGAAAGGGGAAGATTTTCCCTCTTTAGTTGCAAAAGACTTTTGGGACTTTGTGTGATTCTTTATTTTGCTAAGACCTAAAATGGATCCTTTTATACACCAAAGGATGGTGAAATTCTTTTTAATCCATTTGTTTGCAAAACTTGAAAAAATTTGATTTGTTCTTTATAAAACCCAATTTGAAAATTTTCTCTCCTAGAAAAGCAAGGAAAAATTGTTTTGTAGTTCTTTTTAAAGCCCAAACAAAAGTGAGTTCAATTTTAACAAGAATCAAAAGAAGTTTTATATCTTAACTAAGTTAGCAAAAACTTAAACTATTTAATGATCCTAAAATTAAGCTCCCATCTGTAAGAAATTTGTTAAAACCCTACAAAATACCAAGTAAAATTGTTAGAAAACCTGTGGGTTTTTGTGGACTTCAACAAGTCTAATTTCACATTCAGTTACAGTTTTTAGTTTTGCCTCTGTCTGTGATGCGCTACAGAACAAAGTGTACGTGCTATGAGACAATTCGGATGCGCTATCGAACAGACCCGATGCGCTGAACTATGTTTCAAATGCACTACTCTATTTTTCTCCCGCGCTGAGACCTATAGGAAAGTATTAGTGGGGACGATGCGCTAAGGTATAGACTGCACGTGCTAGGGAATAAACACCACACGCCAAACAGTGTGCTAGATGCGCTAAAAGATCCACCAAATGCGCTAAGGGATGTTCCCTACGCGTTGATTCCTGTTTCCCGCATACCTGCAAAAGTGTTTATTTTTAAAAACCAATTTGATTAATGGGGTAGGGCCCCACGGTGGCCGCCAGAAATGTATGCTAGAAAAGCAGGTCAATGAAACTTAAAAAGTGAAAATGTGGTCTCAAAGAGGCTTGTTCACACACCCACAGGACTTCTTGGTGCAAGTTATGGAGTCATGAAGAATGACTCAACTTCCCAAGGTTGGTTCCATGGTTCTCTATCTCACAAGGTCCCTCAAGCCAATGCCTTTGCTCTCAGATCACTGAGCAAAGTGGTTTAGGGATGACAAATGCAAGAACGAGGGATGCTTATGATTGATTTAATTATGAAAATGCATCCTATCTATGCATGATTCTACAAATGCAACAAACTAGATTATAAGATGACAAGATTAGTAGCAATACTATCCTAACATAATATACTAGTTTACGAGTTAAGCTAATGATAAAGGAAATAGTCTAAAATGTTTATTAGATTAATTCCTATTACAAAGAGAAGCTAGATGTGTTAATAAAATTGAGCATAAATGAGATACTAAAAGTTTGCATGGATCTTTAAAATGAAGGAATGAGAGCTCTATTTATAGTGAAAAATAGGGCAATGGATGGTCAGGATTGAAAGAGTTAATCAAGGGTCAAGTTTGAAAGTTAATCAATCCATGTTTACAATTCTCACCAATGAAATGGTGACAATTGTCAACAAGAGACTGCTTGAAAGGAGATGAAAGAAGCATTAAATGCTTGAGAAGACCTCATGGTTACCCTAGGAGGTAAGGGTTAAGGTTAGGTTAGGGTTATCCAATGGATAAAGCTTTTACCCAAGAGGTAAACTCTTGTGCAAAGGTTAAAGGAATAACCATGGTCAAAGCAATAAATGCTTGATGAAACCCTTGGGTTATATGGAGGTTAAGTTAGTCAAAAAGTCTCTAACCATGCCACTAAGGGTTAGTTAACCATCAATGGTTTAAAGACTTTGGGGACAAATTTGTAAGAGTCCTTCCAAATTTGGGGGTTTTTAACAAGTTAGCTTGTTGAATGGATAAAGGCTTTAATGCCTTTTGAAGACTTTACTCCAAATTTGAGAAGTGACCTTCTCAAATTTAGGGAAAAGGGATAAGGGATGGGCTTAGATTAATTAATTAGGATTAGATAGATTCTAGAAGAAATTAGGAATAGGGTTTAGGATGCAAGTGGGAGATGTAGGAAAATGCAAAAGGGTGGAGGGGAATTTAATTAAAATAAATTGTTTTATTTCAATTGTGGTTGCAACTTGGGAAATTAAATAAATTAGATTTATTCAATTTGGGGTGAACTATTAATTAAATGTAAGTTTAATTAAAAGTAGAGAGAAAGGGTTTAATTAAATAAAATGATTTATTCAATTAAATGATAAAAAAGGTTCTAGTGAATTTAACTAAATAAATTGAATAATTTACTTAATTAGATAGAGGAATGTGGGTGATTTAATTAAATTAGATTTAACTAAATAGAGGAATGGGAATAAAATGAACATTAGATATTCATTTAGGAATATGGTCATTTTTATACGTCTACAGCTTCATTGCAGATTTGTAGACTGTATAAAAATATTTTGCATGCTGTTATAATGCCAAAATTTCTGCAAAATCTGTCTTATGTTTTTATGAGGGTTTTAAATGTTTATAAGTTCATCAGTGCAATTATGGAATACCCGATTTCACCGTTTGGTTGCAAATTGAAAAATCTAAGTTGGGACATTAGAATTTGTAAATCTGATATAAATTGTCACAAGGGTTATTACAGTATGCAACAGACAAGATGGTTTTGCTTGAGGTAGTGAGACAACTTTTACAATATGATTTCATCTAGAAGGCGAAGCACAGAAGAGGGATAACTTTTCAAATCGCACTTAGGAAGACGAAGAAGGTCTGCCACAACGCATCCGCAGCAAAGAAGGTCAATGAGGAATTGGGATTCTATCATCTTGGAATCTATAGAGGCAAGGATCGATTTGATCCATTTCAGAGAATTGTAATGATTAAGGGAGGGAATTTTATACACAAGGTTGACATTGAAGACTATTGAGCCAATCTCATGAATGAGCTTGCAGTTAGAAAAAAGATGTGGTCTCATATGTCAGTGGACTTCATGAGGAAGTGTAACTTCTTCTCCATTCCAGATCGGGTGCAAGACGATGGGGATCACATCCATCCACAGTATGAAAATGAGAAAGACAAGCCTATCCTATTGCCTAGCTAGAAACAACTTGAGTTGTAGATTTAAATGTTTATTGTTTTGATGAGAGATGTGAATGATTACTTGTAATATCCCAGTTTTTTTTTTTTTAATTTTAAGGCCAACAATAACATCAACAAGAAATTAACCCATTAAGGTTAGAAAACATACACTGAAACCATATTGGGAAAGTAACCCTTCCACTTTCTGATCACCAAGTGCCCAATGTGGGAAGGTGAGAGCATACGGTGTTGAGGGGATCATTAGCTTAAGAAACTAAAACACAAAGCAATGCTTGGGCGGCAAGCCAACCCCTTCCACTTATCCAGTGGGAAAACAAAGAAACTTGGCAGTGAACCAGCCAAGATACACAAAAATAAGAATCACTCAACCGCAATATTTTAGCGAGAGGATTGCAATTACATAATAACCTCAACTCGACCGCTTATGTAGCGGGAGGACCATTTACACATAGCTATCACTCGACCACTTATGCAGTGGGAGGACTGAAATTACGAAGTTGCTTGATAGTAGGCGGCAAGCCAACCTCTTCCACTTATTCAGTGGGATGAGAATTACAATGCAGAACTCGTTAGTAGTACTACTACTTAACCTTACAAAAATATAGATAAGAGAAGGAGAGTATTGCAGATTATAACAATAAGAACAATGAATTTCTGCTATATCCAATCTGCACGCTGGAATTACAAATCAGCAGCCTATGAAAATGCTAAAAAGCTCATAACTCCCTCAATATACATCCAAATCACTTCAAACCAGTCCCAAACCCACAATATATCACGTGCAACAACAACCAATCAAAACCACAACCCAAACAGCCCCTTATTAATTTTGCACGCATCCCAATATAAAACCGAATACCACGCTATACCTAGGAATTTCGATTTAGCATAACAAATTCAAAACTCAAACAAACATGCTATAAACTCACAAAGTTTATCGCCAGTGCTGGGAAGGAAGAAGGAGATGATACCCATAATTGTCAATCGCTTCAACAGAGAGGTACGATCAAACAGGTACTTCAGCCACAGGCAAACCAATAAGTCTCCAACACCAAAAATGTCTAAGGCCAGCTCTGAGAATGTAGTAGAATACAGCACCCACCTAGGTACTATATTTCAAGTACGAAACCGGGAAGCACTAGGGAGACGCACTCCGAAGCCTCAAGTTTTGTCACCAAACTGGCAGCATAACATTACAATTTTTCAAGATGATGCAAATGGGAGCCCAAGGCTCTTATTTATAATTTCTCTCCAAATCCAAATGCAAATTCCTTCAGATTCATTTGCATTACATTTCACCTCACGTGGACCCAAGTGTAGCGCCACTCTCATAAGTCAAACCTCACGCCAAAAGGGCATGGACCCACATTAATCACTTGGCAAATATTAGAGATGCAATATAAAATAATATTCCTCTGAATAATTTCGACATCCCTTATTACACATGAATTTCGCCAAAAACTTAGGATATAGTAGGCATTAATCCCAAATTCAATAAATCAGTAGCAATTAATCAGATTAATTAAATATTAAACCTTAGGATAAGGAAATAATATTTAATTGTGTCACATATGACTCCCATACTGATTACTGTCAAAATCAGGATGAAACTGAGCCAGGAAGACCACTGAACTGCTGCAGGATCAGGACCCTATCCACTACCAGAAATAGAATTATGCCACATTGCCACTTACTAAAAATAGTAAGTCAAAAACTAATGCTCCGAAAAGCATGATCTTTGTGCCCAATGACAAAGCATGGAGAGCTCAGTAGGATAGTATCACCAAAATAGTCATTCCATGACTTACTAAAAATAGTAAGTCCTTGCTTCATCAATGCTGGACCCTCATTTTTTATTCCACCTAGCCTACGGGTCTCAGGAATAGGCTAATGGACCACTGGAAGGTCGTCAGTGAGAAGGGGACATTACAGTCCGCCCTCCCCAAAATTGCTTGTCCTTAAGCAACTGTAAGGCTAGATGCAATAAAATCTCCTCATTTTCCCACGTAGCATCCTCTGCTAGTAGATTCTTCCATTTGATCAAGTATTTCCTCATCACTCTTCTCCTCAAAGATCGTTCCCTAAATTCAAGGATAGCTTCAGGAACCAAAACCAACTCTCCCTCCTCATCAAGCCAGGTAACTCAGCTGAAGCAACAACATTATGTCCCAGAGCCTTTTTAAGGCGAGACACATGAAATACATTATGGATCCTGCAACTTGCTGGCAATTCCAACTCATAAGCCACTTCTCCAACCCTTCTGCTGACTCTAAAAGGCCCATAGAATCGTGGCTTCAATTTCTCAACCCCACTCTTCTTGAGAGTAGACTGTCTGTAGGGCTGGAGCCTCAAATAAACCATGTCGCCCACATCAAAGGTGCGCTCAATTCGTTGCTAATCAGCATACAACTTCTGTTGATTCTGTGCATGTTGGAGATTGTCCCTCAGAATCCTCAAAATATCTTGACTTTGCAGCATCATCTCTTTTGCTTAAGGGGTTCTACTATCACCAAACACCAAGTCCGCAAAACTAGGAGCTTCATAACCATATAGTGCCATGAATGGTGACATCCAGATGGACATGTGATAGGAGGAATTTTAACAATATTCCCCTAGGTGAAGCCATCTCACCCATGTATTTTGCTGCTCCAAGACATAGTTTCTAAGATAACCTTCCAACCACTTATTCACTATCTCGGTTTGCCCATTAGTTTGACGGTGATAACTGGTGCTTGAAGTGAGCACAATACCACACAATCTGAAAATCGCCTGCCAAAAAGCACTTAGGAACTTGTTGTCCCTATCACTCACAATGTTCTTCGGTAACCCATGTAATCTGAACACCTCGCGGAAGAACACTTCAGCAACTTGTGTTGCTGTAAAAGAGCTGGTGATGGCGAAGAAATAAGCAAACTTTGTAAGTCTGTCCACCACCACATAGATACTATCCTTCCCTTGAGCCCGAGTCAGCCCCGTGATGAAATCCATGGAAATACTTTCCCATTTTTGACCGGGAATAGGCAAGGGTTGTAACAAACCAGCTGGTAGAGTGTGCTCATCTTTGTTCCTCTGACATGTATGACACTCCTTAATGTACTTCAAAACATCACTTTTAAGTCCCTTCCAAGAGAATCTCTCTCGGATCTGCCTGTATGTTTTGAAATAACCTTGGTGACCAACAAGGGGGATGTCATGGAAAGTCTTCAAAATCTTCTCTTTAATCTTAGATTCAGCCACTATGAAGATTCTTCCCTTGTACAGTATCAGTCCCTCAACCAGTTTGTACCTTTCATCATGAAAAGTACCTTCTATAAGGCTGGTTACAAACTGATTTTTGGCATAATCAGCAAGCAACAACTCTCTCCAATCAGCAGTAAGCTCGCAAAGTGAGCTTAAATAGGGTCTTCTAGATAAGGCATCTGCCACAACATTGTTTTTACCCTTAACATACTCAATATTGAAATCGTAAGCCTGCAGCTTACTCACCCATTTTTGTTGTCTCTCATTCAAATCTTTCTGATATATGAAGTGTTTGAGACTGTTGTGATCAGTCTTAACAATGAATTTACTTCCCACCAGATACTGCCTGAATTTCGCAAGGGCATGCATTATGGCAAGCATTTCCTTGTCATAAATTGAATACAATCTCTCAGGACCGCACCAACACCTTCTCCAGATGCATCACACTGTAGCTCAAATGGCTTGGTGAAATCAGGCAATGCTAAAATAGGGCAGGAACTCATGATCCTTTTAAACTGCTCAAATATTGTTTGTGCCTTTTCGGACCATTCAAAAGCTCCTTTCTTTGTAAGATCTGTGAGGGGGGCAGCCAACTGAGAATATCCCTTCACAAACCTTCGATAAAATCCACACAATCCCAAAAATCCCCTCAAATGTGTTATGTTCTTGAGAGTAGGCCAATCAATGATGGCTCTAATCTTTTCAGGATCCACCTTCACACCACCTGCACTGATAATGTGACCAAGGTAGAGCAACTCTTCCATCCCAAACTCACATTTGGACTCCTTGGCAAACAGGGATTCAGATTCTAATATGCTCAACACTTCATCCAACTACTGTAAATGTTCATTCCAAGATTTGCTGAATATAAGTATGTCATCAAAGAATATTAAAACAAACTTCCTTAGTTGTTCTTGGAAGATTTTGTTCATGCATGACTGGATTGTAGCATGTTCATGCATGACTGGATTGTAGCAGGTGCATTAGTCAAGCCAAAGGGCATGACTAGGAACTCAAAATGCCCAAAGTGGCATCTGAAAGTGGTCTTCTCCACATCTCATGCTCTCATTCTAATCTGATGGTATCCCGACCTGAGGTCAATCTTGGAAAAGAACACTATCCCATGTAGCTTGTCAATGAGCTCATCAATCCTCGGAATAGGATATCGATTCTTGATGGTTTTCTGATTCAGGGCTCTGTAATCCACACACATGTGCATGGTCCCATCCTTCTTTCTCACCAAAACAACAGGAGAAGCAAAGGGGCTTTTGCTAGGCCATATGTAACCCATGTCAAACAATTCCTAAATTGTTTTCTCAATCTCATCTTTCTGCTTCCTAGGATATCGGTAAGAAGTAGTCATGACTGGCTTAGCTCCCACTTCAAGCTCAATAATGTGTTCAGCACCTCTTTCAGGAGGTCCGCCAAAAGGTGGGTTTTCAAACACCTTGCTTCTTTTGGTTATCAAAGCTTGGATGTCTTCAGGATAGTTCCTATGCTCTTTTTGTGGTTCTGAGGGCATGACCATGATCTTGCTTCTATCCTTGACATTGCTAGAATATCTAAGGAATAGCTGTCCTTATCTACCAATGGATTGGAAGGCATTATCAAACACTCTGCTGCCCACTCCACTTGATTATGGTGGATCAGCCTTTCCATTCTTTTCAAGGATACCACTTTAAGTCCCCCACACGACATTCCTCTCAACACTACCTTCTTCCCTTTAGACATGAATTTCAGCTCCATGGTTTGTAGGTTTAGTGTGATCTCACCAAGAGATCTCAGCCATTGAATCCCGAGGACTGCATCATCAGTCCCTCCAATGCTCACCACAAAGAAATCATCTCTGATTTCATGATTCCCCAACTTCAAAGACATATTCGAAATCATTTGGTTACAGGATATAGTGTAGCCATCTACTACCATGACTTTGAATCCCTCAACTTCCTCTGCCACTAGTCCCTTTTTTGCAACAATCCTCTCATCAATGAAGTTGTGTGTTGCACCTGTGTCAATGAGAGCAATGACATGATGCTCTCCAGTCACACCCTGAACTCTGAAGGATTCATTTTTGTGAATTCTCAAGAGTTGAGCAACCACCCCTCTATCTTCTGACCCAAATTCAGGCCCTTCAGGAGCCTCTTCATACTCGCTGTCCTCAACTTCAGTTTGTTGTTCTAAAATTTCAGAATCTGATCCATCTGCTGAATAGCACTCCATCTGATGTAAATTCCTTTTTCCATGGCACTTATGTTTGGGAACCCATGGTTCTCTACAAGAATAACAAAGATTCTTTCTCCAGAGCTCTTAACGGAGCTCATCATCTATACACGGAGGGAACCTCTTAGTCTGATTCGTGAACTTCTTCTTGTCCTTTCTAAAAGGGAAAGGCTTGGACTGAGTTTTACTCTTTGAGGCAGCCAACTCCATGCTTCGAGATTTTTTGATAGCTTCTGCCAGGGTGGGCGGATTAAAAGCTTTGACCCAACCTCTCAAAGGTTCTTCAAGTCCTTCAGTGAAAAGGACAACCAACCGCTTCTCTGAGATGCTACTCACCATGACTGACAAGTTTTGGAATTCATTCACGTAAGTGTCCAATGAAACTTGCTGCCTGAGTTGTGCAAGTTCTCTAAACTTCACCTCTGGATCCCTAGTGTCGAATCTCTCAATCAGCTTGTTGGTGAAATCAGCGTAGGTGGTGATTAAGTTATGACCAAGGGTGACCAACCCATGGTACCACCATTCGTGGGCCACTCCATCCAAGTGCAAGGTAGCAAACTTGATGGCATCCTCCTCCGCCATAGGTCTCAAGGACAAGTAATTGTCCAACTTCTGTACCCATGCTCTAGCTGTACTCTTAGCACTTGTGTGCTAAGGTCACTCTTCCAAGAGCTTGCTGATAATCTCTTGGGGCAGCAGACTTATAGTCATTCCTCCTTCCTCTCTTCATTTTCTAGATTCATAAACTGATCCAGAGTTAGGATATATCGGATCTCACCAGGAAGAGAAGCATACTCCATGTAGCTATTTCTTATTTCATCAGTTGTGGGTATCTCTGTTTCAGCTTGTTGTACTTCTCTTGGCAGAAATACAGGTTGTAAAGGCCTTGGGGTTGAACCTCCATTGTTACTCCCGTTCCCATTGCCTAAAGGAGCGTTAGAATTGTTGGCTTCCGGTCCATTGTTGGGTTGATTAGGGACCCCAACAACGTTCTGATTAAGCTTGGCTAGCAGTAGAGACATCATGTCCATCATGGCATTGAATTGTCTCTCTGCCTTCTTATTAGGTGCCTCATTTGGTTCTGTAGTCTTATCTACCATTGAATCCACGGAATCTGAAGTATCAAGATCCTTTCCTCTGTTTCTCACTACTTCTGAGAAAGTGTCCTCTTCCGGCACTATCGGAATCTAAAACTGATGTCTCTTCTGGTCTCTGTTGTAGTATCTGACGTCTCTGTCACTCATGGAGACTTCTGAACCCACTGAAACTCACAGGCTGGCAGGAAAACCAGCTCTGATACCACTGTAATATCCCAGTTATTTTTTTTTTGAATTTTAAGGCCAACAATAACATCAACAAGAAATTAACCCCTTAACGTTAGAAAACATAAACCGAAACCATACTGGGAAAGTAACCCTTCCACTTTCTGATCACCAAGTGCCCAATGTGGGAAGGTGAGAGCATACAGTGTTGAGGGGATCATTAGCTTAAGAAACTGAAACACAAAGCAATGCTTGGGCGGCAAGCCAGCCCCTTCTGCTTATCCAGTGGGAGAACAAGGAAACTTGGCAGTGAACCAGCCAAGTAAGATACACAAAAATAAGAATCACTCAACCGCAATATTTCAGCGAGAGGACTGCAATTACATAATAACCTCAACTCGACCACTTATGCAGCGGGAGGACAATTTATACATAGCTATCACTCAACCACTATGCAGTGGGAGGACCAAAATTACAAACTTGCTTGATAGTAGGCGGCAAGCCAGACTCTTCCACTTATTCAGTGGGATGAGAATTACAATGCAGAACTAGTTAGTAGTACTACTACTTAACCTTACAAAAATATTGATAAGAGAAGGAGAGTATTGCAAATTATAACAATAAGAACAATGAATTTCTGCTATATCCAATCTACAGGCTGGAATTACAAATCAGTAGCCTATGAAAATGCTAAAAAGCTCATAACTCCCTCAATATACATCCAAATCACTTCAAACCAGTCCCAAACCCACAATATATCACGTGCAACAACAACCAATCAAAACCACAACCCAAACAGCCCCTTATTAATTTTGCACGCATCCCAATGCAAAACAAAAAACCACGCTATACCTAGGAATTTTGATTTAGCATAACAAATTCAAAACTCAAACAAACATGCTATAAACTCACAAAGTTTATCGCCAGTGCTGGGAAGGAAGAAGGAGATGATACCCATAATCTTCAGTCACTTCAGCAAAGAGGTATGATCAAAAAGTTACTCCAACCACAGGCAAACCAACAAGTCTCCAGAATCACTTCAACACCAAAAATGTCTAAGGCCAGCTCTGAGAATGTAGTAGAATACAGCACGCACCTAGGTACTATATTTCAAGTATGAAACCGGGAAGCACTAGGGAGACGCACTCCGAAGCCTCAAGTTCTGTTGCCAAACTGGCAGCATAACATTACAATTTTTCAAGATGATGCAAATGGGAGCCCAAGGCTCTTATTTATAACTTCTCACCATCAAATACAAATGCAAATTCCTTCAAATTCATTTGCATTACATTTCACCTCACGTGGACCCAAGTGTAGCGCCACTCTCATAAGTCAAACCTCACGCCAAAAAAGCATGGACCCACGTTAATCACTTGGCAAATATTAGAGATGCAATATAAAATAATATTCCTCTAAATAATTTCGACATCCCTTATTACACATGAATTTCGCCAAAAACTTAGGATATAATAGGCATTAATCCCAAATTCAATAAATCAGTAGCAATTAATCAGATTAATTAAATATTAAACCTTAGGATAAGGAAATAATATTTAATTGTGTCACATATGACTCCTGTACTAATTACTGTCAAAACCAAGATGAAACTGAGCCAAGAAGACCACTGAACTGCTGCAGGATCAGGACCCTGTCCACTGCCAAAAATAGAATTATGCCACACTGCCACTTACTAAAAATAGTAAGTCAAGAACTAATGCTCCGAAAAGCATGATCCTCGCGCCCAGTGACAGAGCATGGAGAGCTCAGTAGGACAGTATCACCAAAATAGTCATTCCATGACTTACTAAAAATAGTAAGTCCTCGCTTCATCAATGATGGACCCTCATTCTTTATTCCACCTAGCCTACGGGTCTCAGAAATAGACTAATGGACCACTGGAAGGTCGTCAATGAGAAGGGGACATTACATTACTCCAAGGAATGGATAGACAAGTACATGAACAAATTGAGAAAACTAAAGGTCGCCTTTACCTGTGAGAAGATGAGAAATGAGGAGTCCTCTCTCAAAGATCATGAGAGAATGATAAGCAATGTTAGAACACGTGATGATGAGGAGAGTCGGGCTCAAAAGAGGAGAAAAGGTATTCCTAGAGTATCACAAGCTAAAGGCAAGGAGATTGTTAGTCTGGAGTCAAGGCACAAAAAACATAAGTATGCCACTCCTCAATCTACCATAAGTTCCTCATCTATGAAGGAGAATGACATGACAGAGAAGAAAAATGAGTCCGAACAAGGTTTCGGCATAGAAATCCTATTGGAGAATGATTGAGATTTACAAGCTACAGCACAATCGGCGCCACATGAAGATGATGAAGAACAACCAAGATCTCCCACAATTCAGCTGGAGGTCATTTTGGGCAACAATGTGGTAGATTTGACTAAAGATAAGATACAGATGATGATGTTATTTCAGCCTTTTGAGGACTTGATCAAGACTTGAACCTTGAGGATGGGATGTAATTCTCTACCATTCCTGATTGGTTGTTGAGCAGCATGGAGAAGAAGAAAGTGATAGAAGTGCAGTCTGTAGAAGATATTGATGACTTCCTAGCTAGGGTTGGCAAGGAAAAGGAGCAGAAGAAAGCAAAGATGTTCTCTAGGATTACTAGAGATGGTACAAGAGCATGTATTCCACAAGTGGCTGTCCCAACAGCTGATAAGACCAAAGATGTGGTCACTCCTATGGATTATCAAGTTACCATAGCTGACGTTGAACCTACTACAAAGAAGCAAGAGTTCCAGGAGTTTGATGATATAGTCAAGGCAATTAAAGTGCAATTGGATAGGACTATTGAAAAGAAAGAGATGCTTGAGAGTGAGAACAGGAGACTCAAGGAGTATATTGAAGGGATGAATTCCCTAAGGCGTGAGGATCCTGTTGTGACCAAATCACACATCACCCCATCCCAGATGGGGACCTCCTACTTTTTAGGCCCTCTTGGTTTTTTTTGGTTTTTTTTTTTGGGGGGGGGGGTCCTTCGGTGGCAGTCTCGTCCATCTCTCTGCTCTGCAAGTGTTTGGGGGTCAAATTGATTAAGTTTTCTTTTCGTTTGAGCGAATTTGGTGAAGTCTAGGGCTCGTTTTGTCGATTTTAGGGTTTTTGCTTTTAGTTCTAGATTTTAGGGGTTTCTATTAGAGTTTTGGAAAAATTGAATGTAGAACTGGAATCAAGACCCTTCGAGGAACCTCCCAGTAAAATTTGAATGCAATCGAAGCAACTTTGTATTTTTAGAAAGTTCCTATTTTAGGGATTTTACTGTCCTGGAATGTCTTCATTTTGCCAAAAAATAAACTTACTATTTTTAGCAAGTCTCTAATTATAGTAAGTCATCTGACGTTCTGTTTTGGGGTCTAACACTGACATTTTGAAAAGTTCCTATTTTTGGAAAGTTTGTTTTTGACAGGACTATTCAGGCAGACAATGAAGATTGAACATTCGTGACTATTTCTAAATCCGAAAAGCTAGAAGCAGACACACTAGATCAAAAATGGCTGAGTGTTGGCATCAAGTCCTAAAGTGGAAAGCTCAAAAAGAATTCACCCAAGTCCAGAAGAAGCAAGATGAAATTCCATCTCCAGGTCAAAATTGCGTCGTATGAAGCAGTAGGGCGCCAAATTCTTGTGGTCATGGAATTCAAGGAAAATGGTGAAGTCCTCCTCCAGGTCCAAACAACACCCATGCCACAGCTCTAGCGCCAAAACAAGGAGAGCATGGAAATATGTTGAAGTGAAGAAATCCTTAGCCAAGGCAAAATTGCGCCCTAGGAGTCAGTTGGGCACTGAAGTCACATGCTCATGGAAAGAGAGAAAATATGAAATTCCCTCAAGTCAAAATTCCGCCCAAGGCACCAAAGTGAATAGAGCGTGGAGAATGGGGTGAATTCCAAATTCCCTCCCTAGAGGAAATTGGCGCCCAAAAGGTGTCAAGAGCACTAAAAGAGACATTCCATGGAGAGCATGTAAAGTATGAGATTCCATGACACATGCCAAAATCCGCCCTAGGATTCATTAGGGTGCTGAAGGAGGGTAGGTTTGAAGAAGGTAAAAAATTCTAAATTCCCTCGCACATGAAAAAATCCGCCCAAGGTAGCTAGGAGGGCGCTAAAGTGCTCAGTCCATGGAGAAAACTCAAAAGTTATGAATTCCATGCCTTAGTAAGAATAACACCCTAAAACCCAGGAGGGCGCCAAACAAGGGAGATGAAGTAAATAGAAAAGATAGTGAAAATCCTTGATCAAAGCAAAATAGCACCTAAGACATGGGTAGGGCACTAAACTAGAGTGCTCATGGAAAACTTCAAAATTGACAAATTCCTCCCTCAGGTGGATTCAATGCCCAAGGAAGGTATCCAGCTCCAGAATGATTAAGACATGGAAAATGATGAAATTCCATCATCTAGTGGACTCCACACCAAAGATTGAAAGTTTGTCCATGACAAAGAGGAAAATGAGGGTCAAGAAAGGAATGGAAAAGCATAAATCCCCTCAGGAAAAGATTTTAAATTTCCATTTTTTGGCACCAAACCTTATCAGAATTCGATAAATTTTGCATATTTGAACTTGTGAGAGATTTCTCTCTCCTAGACCCGGGTCCTAAATTTTTGAGGAACCCCTAAAAAATAGATGGTGGAAAAGCATGGAAAATTCCCTCCGGAGTAAGAAAAGTCAAGCCAAGGGGATGAATTGGATGAATCTTGAAGGAATCTTCCAATTTCCCTCCAAAATTCAAGAATGGAAAGTTGGTGAGTTGGCAAGGAATATTCCCAGTATGATGCACAACTTAATGCATTAAGAGAAATTTCCAAATTTGAACTCAACTATGAGGGAAATTCCATTTGCATGGCATGGTGAATGGGAAAGTATGACACATAATGAATGCAATTGCCAAATCTGATGCTTCCCAACTTAGCAGCACGATTTGAGAAACTCTATATAAGCATCGAGGTACATTTCATTTCTCATGTGCGAGTTTTAAGAAAGAAGAGTTGGAGAAGTGAAGAGAGTCATACTTAGAGAATTTTTTCTCATTTTTAAGGAGCTTTTCAGGATGGCAGAATCAAGAAAGGCGACTACCATCACCAGGCAGGCACAGATAAAAGCGGAGATGAAGGGATTCCTTCCTGATTCCAAGATTGCTTCTAGGTGGAAGGAGATTAGCGATACAAATTTAGGCACATTCAACTCAGTTGCCTTCAAGATCAGGATGTTTGGAATAGTAGGGCATAATCCATCTCCTACAGCTCTCAAGTTTGTCAAAAGCCGAATTGTTGCAGCAGCCGGTTTTCCTCCTGTTATCCAATGTCCAGATTTGATTTTGGAATGTGCAAAGCATTAAATCTGGAGCGGAAGACAATTTCATCGTCAAATGGCAAGCTGCTGGCGACATTGACTCCGAAATCAATTGGTGAAACCTTCAGAATTCCTTCAAACCGTTCCATGACATATAGGACCATAAATGGAGCTAAGGCAGTTTATGAAGTGAGTCCTGGCAGATGTGCGGATATGATCAATAAACAATAGTTGCTAAAGCCTAGGCTGCATATCTCCAAAATGCCTAAGGTTCTCACTATCTTCAAATTCAAATAGGAATATGTGGAACTGATAAAGATGCTAAGAAGCATAGTGGGATATTCACATACTGTGAATTTTGAACCATGGATGTTCTTTTACATCGGCGAAATCAAGAATGCTAATGGGTTAGTGGATTGGGCCAGGTTGAGCAGCCACTACTTGCAAGAGCAACTGAGAGATTTGAAAGAAAGGTAGTCCCAATCCTTCTTCATGAGCTCCTACATGATTTATATGCTTCCAAGAAGGGGAGGCTTTGATGATTTGACGGCAAAAAGAATCATGGGTTGCGGACCAGCACAGCTGAAAGTGCATGAGTGTTATCCTTAGCTACATTTTCATAATACTAATTCTTACAAGCTGGCGAATGACACCCTCACTATGTATTTGACAAGACATGCAGAATGAATTGCACACAAGGATGTCACCACAGGCTAGGGCCTTGGTTCAGAAATAAGGAGCCACGTTCTTGCAATTTCCAAAGTTCACCTATATCAAAACACAAGGATTCTCATATCAATCATACAAGTTGCCGAGGTATCTGTCTGACAAATTGGTACTGCTTGAACTCATGAGGCAGTTGACAGCCTATGATCAATTATAGAAGAAGAAGAAGAAGAAGAAGCAGCCTATTGAATTCCCAATTGTCCTAGGTGATTACATGGAGGTGTGCCTGAGTTTGGAGGTAGTTGAGAAAGCGACAGAGGAGTTGGCATTCTATTGCTTAGCATTTTACACATCCAAAGCTCAATATGATCCTTATCACCAAATCAGAAAGGTTGTTGGAATGAAATTTATACATAAGTTTCACCTAGAAAACTATTGAAGTGCTAAGGATGACCTTGAGGTCCGGAAGAAAATGTATTCCAGACTGCCCCTTGACACCATCAGGATAGGTGAGATAATGCAGGTATCGGATCAAGTGAAGGAAGATTCGGACTTGGTGCAACCAGAATTTGAAAGGGTGAAAGATCAACACATTCAGCTGCTAGACTAGTCAGAACCTAAAATTGACGATCTAGACATCTTGGCCAGACCTGTTTTAAAGTTTACCAGACATTGGGTTGATAGGCATATCAAAAGGTTGAATGAAGGAAATATCCACCTGACTTTTCAGTTGATGGGAAGTCTAGATTCCCATAACGAAGCAACTAAAGGATCTTCACAAGCTCAGGAAGAAGGAGAAGTCCGGCTTGATAGAGGGAAAAGTGCTCCAAAGAGGCCGAGGGCAAGGAAGAAGGATGTCCATCAGGAAGCCCAACAAAAAGCCCAGCAGGAGGTCCATCAAGAAATTCATCAGGAAGTTCAGCAAGAAATGCAACAAGAAGAACCACTGCAAAAGAGAGCAAGGGTAGAAAGAATGCAGTCACCAACAAATTCTTCCAATGTGCAGGAGGTTGTAATGTCCCTACTAGTTAGAGATCATTGTCCTGCAAAACAGATTGTTAGAACACAACAAAAATATATACATAACTAATCTAATTTGCAATTAAAGTTCAATTACTTAATTAACACTAATTTCAATTCTTAAAAAGGATACGAGCGCGGCACTGGGACATGTCCTTAGGCGGCTGTGGAGCTCGCCTTCTTAGAACCCATCTTGGTTCAAAGCCATATCAGGAAATCGAAGGTTAATTTGATTCCTGTCTTGGATGTAATTTCTTACACCCAAGCCATCCAGGAAATCGAAGGTTAATTCGATTCCTGTCTTGGATGTAATTTCTTACACCCAAGCCATACCAAGGAAGACCATCATATATGATCAATTCCTTGCCTTGGATGATGCATCTCACCATCCAAGTCTACTAGAGAGGACCGGCCAGATCCATCTCTTCTTGGATGAACTTTGTCAACCAAGCCATACATATATGCATATAGATATTCAGTATATACTGCCTACCAGGGATTATCATAATCCCTCCATCAGGCTAAGGGAATTTCTTCCCTATAGCCTCCATCATATAATCACATTGATATTACATTTTATAATTCATTACTGTTTTCCATTCCATAATTTACGTCTTCATTTACATTTTCTTTAATCTTTCTAATGATCCTAAATATACATACATGTTCTACATAGATACCTATCTTTATTGCTACATTCATATAAGTAATCATTAGAGATATATGTATTCATAAAAATGCATTAATATATATGTGTGTGTGTGGCACACACGTCCACGCACATATATACCTTAAGACTTCTTAACCCCTCTTACCTGTACGCAGATTGTAGCCTGCGGTTGGAGTTCGCACTGTAGATGTCGCCTGCAGATTGGGAGGCATACCACAAAGAACACAAATGTTACTTCCTATAACTTGATAACAATTCTGATCTGATCTTATCAATGGTGATGTCACTAGATGCTTTTGATTCCTTCCCTTTATATCTCTCAATTTGAGGGAGAGGTCACACCTCTTCATCATGTATGCCCTTTGGCAAGAGACATACCCTTTCACCATTAGCACCCTTTGAAGGAGTGCAAGTCTTCATTATTTCTACCATTTGAAAGGGACACAACCTTTCATAATCAGATCTGCACTTATTATTTAAATCAGATCTGCACTTCTCATTTCCAAATTATCCCCCCTTTCATGTCTTTTGACTTTTCATTAACTTAATTAATTTTTAATTAATCATATTTAATTATATCATTTTATATTTTAATTTTATTATTATCATTTATTATTAAATTCTATTTCAAAGTGGGGATATTATTATCATTTATTATTAAATTCTATTTCAAAATGGGGATATTACAAAGGTAGAAATGTTTTCACAGGAAAATCCAGTAAATCCACCTCCAAGCAACATCCTTAACAGTGCTCCAGCACAAGATATTCTCAACGTCAGTGCTTCACATAAACCACTTCAATCAGGAAGTCAAAGACAAGAAATTCCTCCTCATCAAGAGGAAACTCACCAGGATAGTTTTGTGGAAGCCATCCCTTGCCAGATGGAGGAAGTATCACAGGAGCAAGAGCAGATGGAAATCCATAGTCACTCCATTCCCACTCCTGATTGACTGATGGATAGATTAAGGAGCCGGAAAAGGAAACTAATCCAGCACAGGAATTAGAAGAGCTATTGAAAAGAATGGATCAGCCGACAAAGAAGAAGGCTCCTCGGAAATTCTCTAGGTTGTGAGGGATAAATCTAGATCTTGAACCTTGCACATAGTTGAGCCTACAGTAGATAAGGACAAGAATAAAATAAGGCTGGAAGATTATGTAATCAGACAAGTTGACCTTGGGCATGCTTCCACTAGACAGGTAATTGAAGACTCTGAAGGATCTTCCTTGGCCATGAGGAAAAAGATGAAAAAAACAAAGGCAAAATGTAAAAGGCTAAAGGAGGAAAATAGGGCCTTATGTGAATACATTAGAAGTCTCAAGCGGCTGCTCAGAGAAGCAGATCCCTCATTCATTCCTCCTTCCTCTCTCCCTAAGGAAGTCGTTGACGACACAGAAGTGATCAAAGTGATGGCCCAAAGTTCTAGGGGATGGGTGGAAGACGTATTTATTGCGGCTGGAAAGTTCATTGAAGATTTGGCTCAGCTTCATACCAAATTTGTGGCCGTTCTAAACAAATTGGAGATAGAGGAAGGTTTGTGGGAAGATGTCCACATTTATCAGGACTTAATCATTCCACGACTCAGGGCTCTAATGAAGATTCCGAAGCAAATGCTTATTGATGGAAAAGTAATCCAAGAGAATGAAATTTATGACTTTTCTTGATAGTTTTGCGTTGTTTGCTCAGGAAAGAATACCTTTGAAAAGTTAAGCATGGAGTCTTTAACTTTGAAAGACTCAATTAGAAGGGTGCAAAAGGAAGTGATCAATGTGATCGAAGCACTGTTTGCAAAAAGGCTCAACAAGGATGGAGTAATGGTGAACTCCTTGAAATCCCACTTACATGAGTTCTTCTTCGTAGGTTCCTTTTCTAAAGAATATTTTCAGAATGTTTCCTCATTTTCCAACACAATGAAGAAGGCACAGGAAATGATTGTGGAATGGGAAAGCTTATTTTCCAAGAGCGAGGAAGAAATCACCTTGATGGAGTTTGACATTGAAAGTGTGCCAAGTGTGTTTGTAGGAGAGCTGGAAGTCGTCATCGGTAAATTCATTGCATATGCAATTAATGAATGGGATAATGGTCGTCCTTTCTTGGACAAGAATCTCTTGACTGACTAGTGGTGGTGCATTTACTGCTGGAATATTTTGACTTAGTGGCGGCTTGGTCAATGCATGTTGAATGCATGAAGAATATTTTTGCATGCAATCATCGTATTAATGATTTTATGACAAATTCCTTTTGCATGCAGCCGTCGCATGGAGAATGATGGGCATTTATGGCTGCATGAGGAATATTTATGGTATTTTGGGTAAATTTGATGTAATGGGGTGCATTTAATGCATAAATGGATGCCATTTTTGGGCTTGTTTGAATTTATTGTATATGGGCTTAGTGGGTATTAATTATTGATTCCCACCTTGTTGCATCTTGAGTGGGGAATCTTCTAGGGAGAAACCCTAATTAGGGTTTGCATGTTCTCATGGCTCAAGGCCTATATAAAGGGGCGACCCCCCTCATTTCTAAAGGAGAGATTGTTTTCTAAGATCGTTGCATTAAGATTGTTGAAGTAGCCAACTTAATACATTGTTCGATTTTGATGGTGTATTCTTGTTCTATTTTAGCAATCCGCATGGTCTTGCTCTCTTCAATTAGAATAGATTTTTCTTTATGTTGTTAGAAGAACTAAATTTGATAGGATTACTTGTTGCAAAGTCCAAGCTCATACTTTTGGTGTGCAGCTGATTGTTGCATACTGTGCAAAGTTAGCCTGAGCCTATTACATGTGTACGCTTAACTTCGATTATCAATGAAGATTGTTCAACTTGATGGTCTTTGTTGGTGATTTCAAAAACCTCTACACACCCTCTGAAGATTGCACCACCTTCGCGTAGTTGTGCTCTGCCAGCAAAACGAAGCGTGGTTTGACTTTGCATGAGTGATCGTGTCTCCTTGTTCTTAGACATAGATTAGATTAAGCTTAGCTTTCTAAACCCTATCCCATTTACTTTTCTAAATATTCCAAAAAGAAAAAAATCTAAAAATAGAGCTTTCATTGCAAATCATTCGCATAGAAATCCTTGAACCCGCAAGTTTGTTAAAATCTTCTATGAGTAAACGTAAGACCCCTTGGGTTAACAACAAACCCATCAACTAATTGAGTCACGTCCACGCACAAAAGGAACCTTGAGATTAGCCGTTTGATCTTTCTTTGCAATCTTAGCATACGGTCTGATTTTAAACAAGAGAGTGAAGTGACCGTTGGAAACTGTATTCTATGTTCGGCATAGTCCTAAAAAACACGTCAACAGATCCTACTTTTATCTCACCCATTGCTATCGCTCATGAATTCCCCTTTGATCATGAGGCAATGAGGAATACATATCAAGAGGTTGGAAGATGGATAGAGGATGTTTCGAAACAAGCAAATGATTTCTTAGCTCAGTTTGTCCGAGCATTTGACAACACAACAATGCTCATATTCAGGATGCAGTACTTGGAGGGAGTTTGAGAAGATTTCCAACCAGTGCAGAAGAAGACTATTCCTTGCCTCAGGGTGTTGAAGTGAATTCCTATGTCCACACTGATCCAAGAGGGAGTTGTTCAAGAAGGCAATGTTTATGATTTCCATGGTTGGTATTGTTCTTTGGCCATGTGGATGTCAGTGTATGATCATGCAAAGTAAGAGCGCATGGAGATGGAAGGATCGATCCAAGAGATACAATCCAAAATCCTTACAAGTAGAGAGAGGGATGCAGGCCAAAATTTTCTAGAAGACTCTCTACTTGATGACTAGGCATCATCCCATTGGAACTCCTTTTTTGATTCCACCTTTTGATGTAAACCCTAATTAGGGCAGCGTTGGCATGATCTTAGCCCTTGATTCTAAATGAATCTTGGCCCTTCATTTTATTTGAGACTCTATATAAACCGACTCGTCACTCATTTGTAAGAGAGATTTTTGAGAATTGTCGTCTACGTGCTGCAAGTTTGAATATATCATTGAAGTTTGGTGATTATGTTGAGATTTAAAGCATTTGTGGTTCTCATTTCCTCCAAATTTAGATTAGAATTTGTTTTCAAGTATTTTAGATTGAATGAAAGGAAGTGTTGAATGCATTTGAATGAAATTCGTTTAATCCATACCACTAGCTTTTTGCTGATTGTAAGTTTGCCTTGTGTGGTCAACTAGAATTTGAATCAAACTTAACTTCAATTATTGCTCGTCCATTGGTATGCATTGCCTTGATGGTATTGATGTTGATGGTAGTAATTTCAACATCTATAAATTTACCTTAAATGATTGCACTAAGCTTGTGTTGAATTGTTCTTTAATGGTGAAACCTGGCCTAGTTGAATTTCATTGAATAATTCATTACCTCTTGCATTCTAGGTTAGATAGAATTAGATTAGAACTTCTAAATCCTCATCCTTTTGCATTTTACTTAAAATATTTGTTAGAGTAGATTGAGAGCTTAATTGCAAAATCCTAAGTTATTTGAAATCATTGGCAAATCCATTTCCATTCATGATAAATTTGGCATCATCAAGAACAATTGTGTAAGTCCCCATGTGAAAACAGCAATTCACATCAAACCATTGAGTTGCCCACATGTCAAGAACTGGCTGTATAAACCTTGGGATCATCTTAATTGAACATATATTTAGCATATGAGTTGATTTTGTTCAAGAGGGGGTAAAATACTTGGGTATTTTATTCTGTGTTTGATCATGTGTAAAAACACATCAACAAGTGTGAACGCAATTAGAACCTATTTGAGGGCATTCACTTGAAGAAGAAAAATAGGTTGATCTAGGAGTGCCCAATGATATTGTCTTTGTTTGGTACAACCTTCACCTTCAAACTAGAAAAGTATAGGGCATTTCACATGATTCCATTGACTTGGATGAGATTGATCTTTATAATGAACAGATTGTTGACAAACAAAAAAATATCTTCCTTACTAATGAAGATCTTGCAAAATTGAAGAGAGGAACGACAGAAGCAGCAGAATTAGATTCAATAGAGGAAAAAGGAGGCACTTTTGAAGAAACAGTCTATCATCATTTTGATGCTAACTTACCTTCTAGTTCAAGGGATACAAAATTAAATTACACCAGGAGGGGAAAGAGGAAGATGTAAATTGTATTTGGTCGTGTTTTCATTTTGACATATCATATTTAAATTTTTGTAATGCTGTTATACAATTGTTATTTCTAATTTTGCTGTATTACAGTGTATTGTTTGACTTTGAAACTATGACATTTCAAATTTTGAGAGTTTGAGGATCATATGACGTGTGCAATATTTGAACTATAACAAATTGATAGTCAAAGTAGACTTTTATGTTCTCTACATGCATTAAAAAAAAATTGTGTAATTATGAGGTTTTTTATTTTTTTCCGAGTTTGTGCTGAATTTTTTGCCGAGTCTCGAGTTCCAATCAAAATTTTGGGCTGCCAAGTCCGAGTCCTCAAACTATGGTGCACACAATCAAGATCACACTACTTTAGCCATACAAAGAGAACCAATTTAAATTCTTGCACTACAAGTCGAGATTTCCTTGATCTATAATTCTGCTCAGTCGCATGAGTTTACTTTGTCCTTTCTTCAAAGAATCTATACCCCAAACTTAACTCAGGACCTTGAACCTTACAAAAAAGTTTTCAGATTCACACATAACTTGTCATAACCCCTCTTTGGACATTGGATTAAATAAATACGATAATTAAAACATTTATTAATTAACATTTAATGATATTGGAAAATCGTCTCATTTATGAGACTTCACGATTTTCCTCTAATATATGATTATTAATGTTTATTATTTGTTATGATTATTATTTATTATTATTGTTTTATTTTAATGTAACGTTCATATCTGAATTATTAATATTATATTAACTATTAAAGAAGGTTTACCATAAAATACTATTAAAACATAAAATAGATATATTGAATATATTACACTTACCATATAACGTGTTATTTAATAAATATAAAATCATATCAAAAACTTGTTTATTACAAAATCACCGATCATATTATTAATGCATCGGGCTGTGTTTAATAATGACAAATTTAAATTAGAGAAGGCACAACTCAAGGGGGAGTCATATCCTTTAGGAAGGGTCGTGGCTTGTCAAGAAAATTAAATAACCTGACCACCTTCCTCCAGCAATACACACACGGGAAGAAGGGGAGACTCGGTGAAGGAAAAATACCAGAGTCACGAACTTCTGGAAACCCAAGGCGGAAGTCTCAGGTACGTATGCACACTCAGGAAGTTAGTGAATCTGTTCAGAGGTTTAATTACTCAGTCGGTCACTACATCCTATTAATACAATAATACTATGATTACAATTTACCAAATCCATACATTATGATAATAATATGAACTACATAAAGATGTGAATCGTTTTATCTAATCCATACCATACGATAACGAAACAAGAAGGAACATTATCGGCACATACGTAGAAACCATATGAGGGTTTTCGGACAGGTAAGAGCCCATCCACTTAAAGATTCAATTCAATTATTGTGTGAAATCAGTATTTATAATTCTACAAAATCAGTACGTTTTCAAATGTTCATAGTTTAATTCTCTGATAATAAGACAGATAAGGGTCTGTAAGAAACCAGACCGTATTACTTAAATCCTTAACACGCATGGATAGTTAACAGTGGAATGAAATTCAATATCTAAAAGAATTGTATTAACTTAATGATCTGTGAATGATATGATATAAATAAAAGGAAAACCATAATTAAGAAGGGAAGAATATACTGGTTAATTATTCACAAAATTAATATACATCACGGAATTAAATAGATGAAAATGTTTTATAACAATTGATTATAAAATGAGCCTCTAAACTGTATGTAGGAAACTACTGAAAATGAACACCTGTCTGGGAGGACAGCAGACGTGTAGGAGGGATAGTGACCACCCAAGTAGACCACCTACTGGTTCATGTAAGATCAGTAGGCCAGTTGGGCATGTGACTGCTACTGGATTTGGGCCTGGCGGAATTAAGCCCCTTCTACCATCTGCTGCCACTTTGACATAATTTAACAAATTAAGTTGTGGGACAAGGGATGATCAAGGGGATAAGACCCACGCCACAATAAGTAAGCCAAAAGGGCATGATGACTGCTTTGGATCCAGAGTGGGACGGATGGGCTAACCAGATCATACCCTGTGTCTTCCCAATTTAAGTAATCAAGGAATAATATTCACAAACTGTTTAAGAAGTAATTAATTCAAGACTCCGCTGCATATGTATAACTTATAAGAAAATACTTTCTGCATGAATTAGTAGGTTTTCCTTGGAGGAGAGTTACTTTTTGTTCCATTTCTGATTTATCTTTTTAATCTGAAATTCAGGCAAACATCTTTGTGCTTATATATTGAGTAAGGGACATTACATAACTCTAGTGGCATCGGTTCAAGTCCGTTCAAGGTGCTGGGCGTGAGCCCTCAGTTGCTGGAACTTATTCAGATTAATTGCTGAGCCAAAATCTTTGGGAATATGACATGATGTTTTTTAGAGGTGCGTGGATCTTAGCTGGTCGTGTGGGCAAGATTTGGGTCAGCACCACCATGTCATAGTTGGACGTGGCTGTGGAGTGTGTTGTCAGCATAAACTGCCTATTGTTATGTTTGATAATATTTGTTATCCGACAAGGTATTAATTAATTGTATTAAGTGGGTTGTTAGTCTCGGGTGGTTATGTGTCGGTTGGTTGACAGTTGTGTATCTCTCGGCAACCATCGGGTCCTTTAAATATGTTGTGTATTGTCAAGGGGATGGTATTGTCAGATCTAGTGTAATCCTTGGCCGACCATCTTGTCATGTACATTATTATTTCCTGTACTTAATTTACCAGTTGTACCAGCAAACATTTTGGCGCCGTTGCCTTAAAAGAAATCGGGTCAACCTTGAGTGATTCATGTTCGTAGATCCCATCAAAGGTGAGAAGAGGTCACAGGGTGGTCAAGACCAAGCGATTAGGTGATTTGCCAACCCTCAGCCAGAGGGAGCACAGAGACGAGTCAAAGCCTGGAAGTACTCAGAGTGTTGGGACGCTGGAGGTGGACGTGTAGAGGACGCGTGCGTGTTTGAGAGTGCAAGGAAAGCACCGGAACGTAGCGGACGGAACAATTCACTCAGGTCCGACACACTTGGAAGTACTCGAAGTGTTGGGGACGTTGAAGGTGGACGGGTAGAGGACGCCTGTGTGGCCGAGAATGCAAGGAAAGCACCAAAACGTAGCGGTCGAAATAGTCCACCTAGGTCCGGCACACAAGGCGAGTACACACATACCTTCAGAGTGAAAATAATGTTGAACACCTAGGAGAAGCAGAAACTACCGAAGTTCACAGGAGACGGGTCAGAGGACCCGGTATGGCATGACAAAACATGCATAACCATTTGGGAGGCAAATGGCCATGATGACAGGGACTACTGGCTAAAGGCATTTCCGGCCACCCTTCGGGGGATCGCCATTGACTGGTACACAGACCTCGACGACCAGCACAAGACGAGATGGAGTGATCTGAAGAAGGCGTTCCAGGAGGAATTCAAACTCTTGAGGGATGATAATGAGATTGTGGCCGAAATCTATAATATTAAGCAAGGGAAAAATGAGTGTACGTGCTTACAATCGTAGGCTCAACGAACTGTTGAACAAGATGGAAAACCAGCCAGCCGACGGGTTGAAGAAGAGGTGGTTCACGGAGGGATTGATACCCTCACTGCGCAAGAAGATGAAAGTAGTGCCTCCATCCTCATATGCCGATGCATAGTTGAACTACTCGCGACTCGGCTCGACTCGCCAAGCCCCTGGGAAAAAAACTCGGGAAAAACTCGGAAAAACTCGGCGAAAAACTCGGCAACTTAAAAACACGCTTAAACTTAGTAAAAAATGCATTTTTTTTGCAATTTTTAATGAGAAGATGCATCCAAAGAGTCAATAAATGATAACACAAAAGAAACAAGCTGATTCTAGATATATTTAAATGCAAAGTGTCTACAAAATCGCATCCTCATGAGGAATGCTAATGGCTGGAAGCCTGAAGCAAAATAGTAAATTACTAAATAGTTTTTGTAAAACCAAAAGTAAATACATCATCACAAATTACAATTACAACTTCCTCTTCCCAGCTCTAGCAAAAACATGGGGAGAGGTAGAACTAGAGGGTCTAGACTGTCTAGTCGTATAAGTCTGCTGTGGGACTGGGTGTGACTGTGCCTCCTCGCTCGGTATGGTTGATTGAGACTCATTCTCCATCCTGGATGAAGCTATGTCTCCACCTGCCTCTGGCACTGGCAATGAATCCTCATCCTCATCCTCATCCTCATCCTCCTCAATGTCATCCAGCCTGAAACCAAATCCACCCCCCTCCTCCATAGCCTGCCTCTCCAAATCAGTGATGTCAGTGTCGGAAAACAATGGAGGCTGCTCCTGTGATGTCCAATCACTGTAAGGATCTATATCATCCAAGTCAATTGGACCACCTTCTAGTTCCTCTACCTTCTTTACGCGCAATCGAAGATTATATTGCACGTAGACAAGGTCATTGAGCCGTTTCTGCGCTAACTTGCTCCTCTTCTTCGTGTGGATTGCTTCAAACAAGCTCCAATTGCGCTCACAATTGGATGAACTGCAAGGCTGACATAAGACTCTGAGGGCAAATTTTTTGAGATGTGCAGTGTTTCCACCCCAATTTTGCCACCAAGCATCTGCAAAATAAATAAAATGGAAAAGTTAGAAAGCAAAGAGAAAAGAGAAAACATAATTTATCAATCATTTTAGTCTTTAGATCCCAAAATCCAAATGGCAAATGTTATACCTGGGGTTTGAGTGGTTCTTCCTCTCCTAGCCAGCTCTGAAGAGAATAGCTTACCCCTTCCTCCCTCATAATTTTGGAGCTCACTCACAATGAGGTCTCTCTCCTCAACATCAGGTACCATCCTCTCAATGCATGTACTGAGGCCCTCCATGACTTCTCCATTCGAATCTGAGTAAGAACCCCCGAACCTAAAACAAGGGTTGAGGAAGTACCCTGCTGCATGAATGGGTTGGTGGAGCTGATTGTTCCACCTCCTATCAACAATTTCCCAAATGGGATCAAATTTGAGCCTATCCCCCTTGTAGTAATTTTTGATAGACTCTTTGGCCCTATCCATGGCCTCATAAAGATATCGCATTGGGGTTTTATCCCCATCCACCAAGCGAAGAACTCGAACCAAGGGCTCTGACACCTACAATTGAAAAATACAAATTACAAAAAGATCAAAATTTAAATAATGAAGTTACAAATTAGTAATGAGAGACTTGAATCAAAAATAACTAAAATTTAAAAATTAAAGTTTTGAAGTAACAACCTTCACAATCTCTGCAGCCCTTTGTGCAAATTGGTTGTCGAAGACTATGCATGCGACAGCCTCTCCTTCAGGCTTCTTTGAATAAGGTGAGTTAAGCCATTCTCCACTCACAAACATTTGTTTCAAAGAAGTCAATGCAGCAAGAATGCTTTGCAACGTCAAGAAAATCGTTGCAAACCTTGTGACACCAGCTCTCACCAAATCTTTCCCTTGCGTGTGTTGTCTCATCAAATTTAGGACCCAAGGGTGATTGTAGATATATTTAGTGATCCTCCTTGCATCTTCCACAACTGGAGTCACCCACTCAAGTTTTCCTATGTCCTCCAAAAGAAGGTCAAGGACATGTGCTGCACAAGGTGTCCAAAAAAGAGTGGGGTGCCTCTCTTGGAGGATTCTTCCTGCAAAAGAAGAATTTATTCTTAAGAAATATGCAACCAAGTAAAACAAAGCCCACAACAAATGAGAATATTGCTAATGCCTAAAGGTGATAATTCAAAAGGATTCTACCTGCTGACACATATGCTGCTGCATTATCTGTGATGATTTGCACCACATTCTCTACCCCCACCTCCATGATGACACGCTCCAACATTCCAGCCAATGTTTCTGCATTTTTCACCTTGTTGGAGGCATCGACAGATTTCAAGAACACTACATTGTCTTTGCAAGCGACCAAAAAATTGATGATGGTGCGGTTCTTGCCATCTGTCCACCCATCAGAAAAAATGGTGCAGCCATAATTTGCCCAATCAATTTTTTGATCCTCCATCACTTCTCTTGCCCTAGCAACTGCATTTGTGAGCAACCTGTAAATGCAAAGTGAAATTAGGTATTAGTACACAATTTTGATTTAATAAACAAGAAATCTAAAAAATAATTAAAAATGAAATCAAGTGGACTATGTAGTAATTTACTAACCTCCCACTCAAATCCCTGCGAGAAGGGGCCTTGTACCCCTTTCCTGAAACTGTCATAGCAGTCACCAAATTCAACCAATAAGCATTCTCCGCCACATTGAATGCAATGTTGTTGAAGTACCAAAAATCAGCAACTGCAATGTCAGTTTTCTCATGTAGCTCCTTATTCCATCCACTAGCCTCTAATGATGGTTGTCCTCCAGGTGTGTTTCTGGGCACAAAATAATCACCTATCGAACCTGATCGTTGTGATGGAAGTGGAACAGGGCCCCGGCCAGGTACTCTACTAGAGGAAGCAGAAGCAATGGGTGAGCTGATGGTCGGTTTGCGGATACGTGGGCCACGCCGAGAGCCCACTATGCCCTCAAGTGCTTCTTCTTCCTCTTCAAGGTCAATAGAAACACCTTGAGATTCAGCTATGGCTGATCTCATGGCTAGTTTTGCCCTCTCCCTTTGTAGTTTCTTCTCTTCCCCAGCTGCAAGTAGGGCATTCATTTGTCTTTTTATTTCTTCATTGGTCCCAGGGCATGCTCTAGCATCATGCCTATCTATTCCTGCAAGGTGGTATTTGAGGCGGTTGATGCCTCCATGAAGTATTCTCTCACATTGTATGCATATAATTGACCCAGGATCGGGTCCCTCATAGGCATACCTCCATGCCCCATCTCTAGCACCTCTAGGACGGGTGCCTATAAATCCAGATGGGCATGGATCTAGTGGCCATTGCTCCCTTGCCATGATTAATGCTTACTTAACCTACACATACAAAGTGCAAAAAAAAATTAACATTTTAGTTAAACAATTTAGCACTAAGCAAACTATCTACATTAGTTTAAATAAATTTAGACATCATTCGAAGTTTTTTTTAAAAAAAAGTAGGGTTTGAATTTTTTTTTGAAAACTAGATTCTTCAAAAAAATTGTGAAAATTCAACAAGAATTGTGTTAAATCTTGTGTAAATAACTTAGAAATGATTTAGACTACCTAGGAATCATTTGTAATCAATCTAAATGCAACAAAAAATAAACAAATTGTTTTAAAAAAGCATAGAAAAAAAAATTAAAAAACTTACTTGGAATCTGATTTTCCCTTCAAATCCCCTTCAAATCCCCTTCAAATCCACTTGGAATCACTCAATAACCACCCCAAATCACCTTCCAAGCCTTCCAAATGAGTTTCCCCCTTCTCAACCCAAAACACAATTGAAAAACAAAAAAACAAATTTGTTTTAAGCCGTTTTCGGCTGTATACAAAACACGGGCGAGTTTTTTTCAAAAACTCGCCGAGTTTTTGGCAAAAACTCGACAAAAACTCTACGAGTTTCCTGGCGAGTAGAAGTCGTTACTACTCGCCAGGGGCAAAAACTCGGCGAGTTTTTGTGACTCGCCGAGTATTCGGCGAGTTTGTCATCTATGTGCCGATGCATACAATCAAGCGATGGACATCGAGAGTGAAAATAAAACCTCCTCCCGAGAGAAGAGGAAGACCAATGATGATGAGAGCACCAAAGGTAGCAATGATGAAGAATCCAAAACCGTACGAGCCCTTCGACGGGATATGTTGAGAATGATGAAAGAATTGAAGGCTGAGAAAGGAACCAACAATGAAGGTAATGAACTATGGTGTATTGAGTGCAAAAGGGAGGGGCAAACGAAAGCTAATTGTCCTAGAAATATGTTTTGTGAAATTTGCCGAGTGCTGGGGCATTCAATCAAGGAGTGCCCGTACAATTTGAAGATGAGAAGTACACAAGTACTCTTCACACAGGGAGAGTCCAGCCCATCGAAATCACAGAATGTATTGCCAAGTGATTATGGAAATCAACGAGGGCAAAACCAAATACAGTATGACTCCAAAGGACGTCCTATCATACAATGTTGGCAATGTAGTGAATGGGAACACTTTGCGAGAGACTGCCATAACAGGAAAGACAACATACAATTATTGTGCAAATGGTGTGGACCAAGTGACCATGAAGACACCAACTGCTCGAATCAGAAGGGTATTAATATGCTGGACATGGAGGAACAAGAGGACGTAGTTTTGGCAATCACAAGAGCACAAACAAAGAAGGCAATGTCTTCAAACTCTGGTACGGAAAAGGAACAAGCCGAAGTAGAACAAGTGTTGGCAAAGGAACGAGTAACTTCCAATGGAACTGCAAGTATGTCATTGCGGGAGTCAGAGAAGAACATAGTCCGACAGGTGCTACAAACAACCATACCCATCAAGGTGGCAAACCTTCTTCAAACTATGCCGCAATTGAGAATGGCAATTGCCAACATAGTCAGTGACGACACAATTTTCCAGAACCAATGTAAGCCACACCAGGAGGAACAGACGGGAAAACCATCAGCCGAAGGGAATGAGTCCAGTGATCCAATGTTGTTTACGGTGAGCATCGAGAGGAAGCTGACAGTCGTCAAGATGGAAATAATGGGGAAGAAGTTGACAAACACCATTGTCGATGGAGGCTCCGGAGTAAATGTATTGCCAGAAGATACATGGAAAGGTCTGGGGAAGCCAAAGCTTTGGCCGCCAACCTTCCACTTGGTAGGTGCCAACCAGCACGACATCCAGCCGCTGGGAACATTGATGGCACAAAAAGTAATGATTGGGACACAACAATTTTTCTTGGACTTTGTAGTTATCCAGTTACAGAAGAAGGCGTATGATGCACTTCTCAGGAGGGGATGGTTGGTTACTGCCAAGGCGAATCATAACTAGAAGCGAAACACACTCTCAATCGAGAGTGACGAGAGGAAGCACATCATTAACTTGAGGAACCAGGCGGTGAGAGAAAAACTGGCACCCTCGGACTCTGAGTCTGAGGGTGGAGAGCTAGGTATGGATGGAGGAAGGAAAGGCAGGAAACCCAATGATGAAGGGGTGCTCAAACTAGAAGATTGCTCTGAAGATGAGACGAGTTCTCTTAATGGATTATTCCACTAGCAGATGGAGGATTATGAAGTTTTCCACCCCGATTGTAACATGCTACAAATTGGCCAAATTGAGGAAGTACAAAGTCCATCGTACGATATTCATCTATGCACATCCGGCGTTGGTGTGTTTGGGTTGTATGAACAGTTACCAAGTGAGCTTGTACCGTATGAACAGAGGCCGCCGAATGGGAATGGGGAAGTATCTAAGGTGTACGAAGAAGATTCACAGGGTGACGATTTGAAATTGGATGTTGTAGAGCCTGGTGGAGATGCCCCGAAGAAGTTAATACTATACGCTAAACGGTTCACATCAGCGGAAAGCAATTCAGTCGTACAGTTCAGAGCAGACAAGAGCAAGTTGGCTTCTGAGGGTCCAGGTTGCGTCGACGTGATGAGGTTACCACACGAAGCTAAGAGCCCCAACTACACCGTACAAACTAAAGAAGCCGAGTGCTGGAGATCTATACGGTCAAGGGAGAGCCAGGGAAGCAGATTTGACAGTAGGACAAAATCGAGAGAGGGAAGGAACATTCCCATCTAGCCACAGGAGAAGTTGAATCCGTACGGTGCAAGTGAAGAAGCAGAAATGTCATACGTCGTACGGTCAACAAGTATGATTGACACACAAGCGCATAGCACCATTCCGTACGGCAAGGTGAGGAGTCCGTACGACGTACAGCAAAGCACCATTATGTACATCGTAGGATCAACAAGTACGATCAACACACAATCGCATGAAACCATTCCGTACGGCAAGGCACAGAGTCCGTACGGCGTGCAACAGAGCACCATTCCGTATGGTGTACCTCACCCGTATGGCGTACCTAGTAAAATCAACCCGTACGGCGTAGCTCATCCAACCATTTCGTACGACATAGTCCATTCATTCGACCTGTACGACGTACGACATAAACTACATAGAGAAAAGGGTACTATGTACGGCGAAACCGTACGGCAGATATGGCACATGAGGCATCGTACGGTTTACAGGGATGCAATCAGGGAGAGGTCATTCGACCACACTACAGGTACGGCAACCAAAGGCGGAGGTCGTACAACAACCAAGAGCAATTCGTACAGACCACAGGAGGAATACCGTATGGTCAAGGAATCAATATATCAAAAACTCGAAGGCATCAACTTTGAGTTGGATGAAGGGAGTCTCAAGCCACACACCTATGCATCGTACAACCAAGAGAGAAGCACAAGTTTGTACGAAAGAACAAGTCAGAAAACAACATTCTTGTACCAAAGAATGCACCTTGATCAGAATTTTGACTTCATTGGCCTTGCCCCTGACGTCTTAAAAAAGCAAAAAATTGATGCACGCCATGGAGTTCCGTGTGGGACCCTGCAAGGGGTGCTGCCCCTCAACCGCGCAAGGGGCTCTGCCCCTTGACCCCGCTAGGGGAGCTGCCCTCAGACCCCCACAAGGGGCGTTGCCCCTTGACCCCGTTGAGGGCATTGCCCCAAACCCCCGTTTGATTTGGCAAGTACACTACAAGTTGGGGTTATCCAATCGAAGTCGCTGGTTGTCATTAGTCTTCCCAAATATTATTTGATGTTGGCTTGTCGTCTGGACGACTATTTTTTTTCTTTTGGGGGGAATGATGTTGTCAGCATAAACTGCCTATTGTTATGTTTGATAATATTTGTTATCCGACAAGGTATTAATTAATTGTATTAAGTGGGTTGTCATCAGGTGGTTATGTGTCGGTTGGTTGATGGTTGTGTACCTCTCGGCAACCGTCGGGTCCTTTAAATATGTTGTGTACTGTCAAGGAAGGGGATGGTATTGTCGGATCTAGTGTAATCCTTGGCCGACCATCTTTGGTCTCTTCTTTGTAATAATTGAATGTGCGAATAAAGATATATTTTCTGTCGTGTCTAGTATGCATTGTCATGTACATTATTATTTCCTGTACTTAATTTACCAGTTGTACCAGCAAACAGAGTGAAGATAGCAGCAAATACCCTATCTTGGTGTGGGAATGTTCTTATTCATAAGCTATAGCTGGGTCAACATTTACCCAACAATCTGCTATTTGCCTTGTGTTCACCATTCTGCCATGTAATCTATTATCTCAGTCAATGCTGGACGCAGAAATTAATGAAAAGAAGCTGCACTTTCAGACCTGCATATGCATGTGAGTTCTACTATTATTAAATGAAAAATTCAGATTTATTTACTTGCTCAATCAAGTGTTTAAGCTTATAAATTTTGATTTGTGGAGATCTGTTGGAATCGATGAACACTGAGAGGGGGGGTGAATCAGTGTTCTGCAATTTTTAACTTTGTTAACTTGATCTTTAAACCACTTAATGCATATGAAAAGAAATAAAGTGCAGAAACACAAAGCAAAGATCAGCAACACCATAACACCAAGATTTTTACATGGAAACCCGGTTAACGGAAAAATCATGGTGGGATTCAAACCCACAATATTAATATACTCTACTAAAAGTATAAAAATATTACATAGGAGGAATGCACATGCATTCAGGCACATTGCCTAGTGCTCATTGCTCAATTACAAGTAAGGGCTACAACCCTGAAAGGCTCACTGCCTTACAAATGTTTATAAGAGATTACAATGAGATTTGAACTATGAAATAGCATCAACAAATGCCTAGGTATAGTTCCGGTCAAGCACAAAACACATATTCTTACTCTTCTCTGCAACACTACTCTATTCTAATATTTTGCATCATACTAGCGCACAAATCTTCACCTCGCACACATGAAACTGCACATAATCGCTCATACACATTTCGCACATACTTATCGATCTCCAAAAAGATCAAATAAACATGTCTTATATATCTACATCATCAAATTAGAACTTCTTGTGTCGGCTTCAAGAACACATTACAAAAGATGAAACGTGTACACAAGTTGGCTCAATCCAATCAAAATCAATCATGCGGATTAAAACAAATTGTCCACACACTTCCCACATGTCGGCTCATCATCCTCGAACACAAACAATCACCAAAATCGATCCGCAAGATCCGCATAATGCATTTCCACACGTTACTGCTGATAAACATTTAAAACAGTATAAAACAGTGAAATTACTTTTGAGTTGGGTCTTATTGAGTTGGTGCTCGGATAGAGGTTGAAGCCTCTGGTGTTTTGAGTGGATGCTCATTTCAAAGTTGGTGCTCTTTTGTTATCCTGGGTTGGAGCCCATTTTTAATGGAAATTTCTCATGCCGTGGGTTTTTACCTAAAAGGGTTTTCCACGAGATAAAACATGCGTTGTCTTTCTAAATATTTTGTTCTTCAATTCAGTAAGCTTCTAGTTGTAGTTTCTCTTTTGATCTCTTAAAAGTTTGTGAAGTACTGATTCACAACCCCCCCCCCCCCCTCTCTCAGTATTTCTGTGTTGTTTTTCACTTTAGACCTTTGCACAACATACCAAATTATTGGTTTAACTACATTCTTGAACATCTCCATATTTTGATTTTATGGCTTAAAGCCTCAATCTTTGCTGCTTCCTTTGTACAAATTTAATGGCATTTCACTTCTACCACGACTCACAACCTACTTTTCTATTTTGCAACTAGCAAACCCTATAAATGTTTAAATAGTATAATTTTTCTTATCTCGTCCTTGTGAATTTAATGTGGTTTCATGGCATTTAAAACTTCTATGCCAAGCTTTCTTCCAATATCCCAACAAAGATGACCAACCCAACAATACCATGTACATTGCAAAATAAAAGGATTGTATTTGTTCTGCTTTCACAATATCATACTTCTGCGAAAGTGCAACTCTTTGCATCATCATAATTTAGCATTTGCATCTTTGCAGCATCCCAAATACATGTGCCTTCTGCACCTTTGCACCCATAGCTTAACTATTCCTTCTTGTGTTGTCCTCATTGACCACCCAATACACCCAAACCACCATTCATCCATACAACATGTCCAGATTCTTTCTCAACCTAAAATATATCTATACTTAGTACTTTTTCTACTAGACTTGGTCCTCAGACCCCTCTGTATACAAATGCCTCTACAATGCAATCATCTACCCATCCATTTGTAAGCTTGTTTCTATAACAATGATACCAGTGAAATTCCGTATCTTCCTCCCCAGTTCCTGTAAAATCATAAATCAACAACAATTTAGTTATGTATTCTTATGACGATTGCATTCCTTCTCTGTTGCCTATCGAGTTTCTCGCACTTTAGCCCTTTGTGAAATGTACCAAACTATCAGCTAAACTACCTTTTTTAACATATCAATATTTTGACTTTATGGACTAACCTTTGCTGCTTTCCTGTTACAAATTCCATGGCATCTGACTTCTGCCTAAACATCAGCCTACGCATGTTTCACAGCTACAAAACCCCATAAATAGTCTAGCTTTTTTCTCATCCTTGTGACTATAATGTGGTTTCCCAACATTTTGAAACCTCTTTGACAAATTTTCTTCCAATATCCTAGCAAAGGTGTTCAACCCAACAACACCATGCATATTGCAGAATACAAAGATTATATTTGTTTCATTTTTACAGCATCATACTTCTGCATAAAGGGGAATTCCTTGCATCATTGTAATTTGACAGTTGCATCTTTGCAAAATCCCAAATGCATATGCCTTGTGCACCTTTACACCCATATCTTATCTCTTCCTTATTATGATGTCCTCCTTGGCCACTCAATAAACCCAAACCACCATAATCCCTACAAAATATCCAATTCCTCTCTTCACCTAAAATGAATCCATTTTGAACACATTTTCTACTGCACTTGGTCCTTAGACTCTTCTATGTACAAATGCTCTACAACACAATAATCATCTAGCCATCTATTGTTATACTTGCTTTCCATATCAATGATAATAGTGAAATCGAGACCAACTTAATTATGTGTTCTTATGACCATTGCATCCCTTCTCTGTTTCCTACTAAGTTTCTTGCACTTCAACCCTTTGTGCAACTAACCAAACTTTTGGTTAACCTACCTTCTTAAAACATTTCCACATTTTGACTTAACTTAAAGTTTTAACTTTGATGCTTACTTCTTACAAATTTCATGGTAATTCTGCCTAAACTTCATTTCTCTTTTCCACAACTGACAACCTATTTTTTGCCAATCTCATCCTTGTGACTTTAGTGCAATTTTATGACATTTCAAAACCTTTGTGCCAAACTTTCTTCCAATGTCCCAGTAAAGGTGGTCAATCCAACCACCATATGCATAACAGGATACAAGGATCGGATTTGTTCTGCTTTTACAGAATCATACTTCTGAAACAAGAGAATCTCCTTGCATTGTTACAATTTGGCATTTGCATCTTCCAGCATCCCAAATACCAGTGTCTTCTGCACCTTTGTAACCAAATCTTAACCCTTACTTGTTACGTTGTCTGCCTTGATCACTCAATACATCCAAACCATCATTCATCCCTACAACATGCCCAACTTCTCTGTTAACCTAAAATGAATCCGTCTTTAGTACTTTTTCCACATCAGACCCTTCTATGTACAAATGCCTCTGCAATGTAAGAATCATCTAACTGTCCATTCGGTTATTGATAAATTTGTCCACCACAATGCACTCCCTAGAACTTTGTCTTTATGTCACTTTTTGGGACACTATTAGCAAGATCACATGTAATGCCCATATGATAGATGGTCAGATATTAGTCAAAATACTTTTCCAGAAAAGAGAGTTTTATTTTTAATAGGTTTTATAGGCAAGATATAAACAAATTCGAAAAAAATTCCTACAAAAACACATCACTATTCTCCTCAACTTGAGCACAAACTTTTAAAAAAGCAACAATCCAAGATGCATATCCTATCTACTACAGTGTGAGCAACCCAAGTCTAATATCATATACCATACTAGAGCATGTAAACATGGTCAAATCTCCTAGTAGACCAATCAAGAATTATGTTTAGCTATCAGATGGGCAGGTAGCTATCTTCAACATGCTTGATAAAGAAATGCTCTTTGAAGCCAATTCACCTTCCATAACTAGCCTTCTCTAGGGAGAATAAGTTGATTCATATATGGAAGCTAAATCTCTAGTTAGCCACATATATGGCAATTACTTATTTATTTTATATACAAACATTCAACTAACTATTCATAGCACATGCACAAGAAATCCCAACTTTCATGCCCTGGACTAAAATATTATGCACATTCAAACAAATCATTGATGTTAAAGTTACAAATAAACCATCGAATTACATCCAGAGTTGACCACAATGCACTTTAACCCAGACACATCTTTTGGAATCTAATTGGCATCATTCAAGGGAAACAAATGTTAAATGCCCTTATTTCTCCTCCAGCACTACTCTTTCTTCACCAACCTTTTAGATTACTACAAAGCATAAAAGAAAAATGTAAACATGGGGAATTCAAAATTTCCATTGTGTACTTATAGCTTCCACCATCCACTAGTTATAGTTAGTTTCAGTTGATCATCATTTGTAATATGGTACATGATTCAACCCGGTCTGTTGTATCTGGATGACCCTAATTGACTCTAGGCCTCTCAGCTAGCTACTGGCTTGTTTTATTTCCTTATATTTTACCATAGATTTTATATGTAAACAATCAAAACCACTTATAAGTACAACAATTTTCTTAATTCATCTTATAGAAGCTTTACTTAAAAAAATATTCTTTTTCTGACCAACAATATTTTGTGAATGAGAACTTCGGTTGTAAAACCACTAGTTCCATCATGCTTGAATATAGTAGGTATTGTCAACCTAGGGAAAGTTAATCCTTGAAATAGAATAGAGCTCACTCTTTGGTAATTCCCAATCAAAACTCAAAAATTTATGTTCAGCAACTACAAGACTATATGCACTATGCAACTCTGTAGAAGAGATCATTGAACAAGGCATTGAACACTTTCTAATGATTGATAAAAAACTGGAACCTAGCTGAAAAAATTAATTAGAATACTTATCACTAGCTCCAAACACAACAGGTCTAGCTCCATGGTACCAAAAATGCATTAACACACAACTAATTAATCCAAGAAATGTGACTTTGGAAGCATGTGAAAGCATTTCTGAGTGTGAGTAGAAAAACTTTGGCAAAATGAATATCAGAGTTCTGTTCATAGTGACACAATTTGGATATAGCAATTTCATAATTCTACTTTTCTCTTGGAGTTTAACAATGTTAGAATACAAACTGAAAGAAACGATTGCAGATCTTGCTAAGAGTACCTTTTCATCTGCATGACCAATGATTGCTGGACCCCAAGCGCCAACATAATCTATATACTCATTTCCATCAACATCCCATGCATGTGAACCTTTCACAGAATCAAAAATAATTGGTTGCCCACCAACTGATTCAAAAGCCCTCACTGGAGAGTTCACGCCACCTGGCATCAATTCCTGGGAAAACACAATACCAAGTTGAACTAAAAGTAAAAACAGTAAAAGGTATCCACCAAGATTGTTATATACATAGGAAACAATAGGTATCGTGAGGACAAAATGCAAAAAGCAATGATGTAAAACACCAAGTTATATTCAAAAGAGGAATCAGTATAAAATATCTAGAATTTTAGAAATTACTTAAAATTAATCACTTCCCAAACTATTTGGCATCTTCTTGATTGGAATGACTAAAATTGAACAATTGAAACAAAACTATCATGCTAGTATTTTTTTACAATACTTAACTGATTTTTGCAGTGTTGTTCTATCAAACTTGCTGCTCAAAATCCAGTACAAACTTATGTCTTAACATTGTTTCCAATAAAACTAATGCACAAACAATAAAAAATGCATCAAAAAACATTACACAGTGGTATCCAGATACATGATATTATGTGTGACTTAGAAAGTTTAAAATCTTTAATTATGAAAGAAGTTTCAACAAAAGAAGTTTAATCTTCTTGGGATTGTTGAAAATTTTTGCAGTTTTCCGGTCTATATGTCCATTAGTTGATGGAAAGAAACCCTCCAACTTTGAATTTTTCAATGTGCAGATAAAGTAAGGACAAAGAGATTCCAGAGCCCAATAAAAATGTGGAGTTCATATTTTCAGAAGGAAGTTTCCCGAAGTTCGAAAAACAATAATATTCAAGCTTGCAATTTCCTACCTTCCTGACATTTAAAACATGTTTCTAGAAACAAGATAATCAGAGCTTTCAGTGTCTCATTCCATATGCTCTTAGACAAAATATGTGCTCATCAATGGATAATAGGCATCAACAAGGTACTGGCTTATTTGTGTAGACACTTAAAATCCACTTCCACATTCCTACATCACATCTTCACTAATTAATTAAATTTAATTAAATTATTTAAACTTTCCTCCAATAGTTAATTGAATAGATCCTATTTAGAAATTCATTTTATTAACTAAGCTAACCCCCTATCATTAATTAATTAAATCATATTTAATTAATTCCCAACACTAGTTAATTAAATAATCCTATATATTTTATTAACCTAGCCTAACCTTTCTTTTGATTAACTAATTATATGAACCTTATTATCTAATTAGATAATTGCATCCTCTTCCATTAGTTAATTAAATGAACCTAGTTTAATTAATTAATTGTCTTGCATATTCCTCCACCACTTAAATTTTATAATTATTAAAGCCAACCTCACTAGAATCCAAAAAACTCCCTTTTGCATCTCCACCCTCCACTGAAATCAAGGCAATCTCCAACATCCATTTTTACCAATCCTTGTCTTATTCATTTGCACTTATCCAAAACCACCACTTGCAAGCATCTCATTTCTCCATGTACTTTAGCTAATCTCAACCCTCCACCATGACTTTCCATTGAAAGGTAATCAATCCTCACCCTCTAATCCAAGAGCTAATCTCACCCCTCCATGTCTCCATCCAAAGATTTATAAATCCCCCATCCTCAAGCTAATTTAAATAAGTGGAAGACAACAAAGTATATGCTGCCCAAATACTTGGCAAAGAGCAATTGCATGTCAAAAGTGTCATTGTATCAACCTAGCCTCCCCATAACATGTGTAACATTGTTTCTTCAACAATACTCTAGTATACTCCCATTTAGATATTAGTGAGATTCTTTGTGGCTGTAAAGTTGTATGAGATTCACAAGTGAACAACTAGATAGTTTCAAATATTTAAGGAGGCTTGCTCATATTATTCCATCTTTTGCAAACTAAAACAGACCTCTCGTTTGGCAATCTATTTGTACAATTTCTCTTATCAAAAGGTACATATCACTTTTTATCCCTTGAAAAGGAAAGTGTTTCCACCTGAAGATGTTTGTCCTTGTAAAATAAGTCTTCTTGGGTTGATCTCAATCTCGTCACACAAGTCTTCAGGAACATTAAGCATGCCTTGATAGCTAGAACCTTTATGCTCTACTTTACAACACAAGTTAGAAGATAATAATTATACGTATGTTTGCTGCTATGTCTGATAAATTAAGCACACGAAATAATAATACATATAATAATGCATACCAAAAACGGTAGTAGAATATATCTTTATTCGCACATGCAATTATTACAGAGAAGTAGACTAGAGATGGTCGGCCAAGGATTACAATTCACCCGACTATACTGTACTCCCTTCCTTGGCGGTACACAACGTATTTAAGGGCTTGATGGTTGCCGAGACGAACACAACCGTCAACCAACCGACACATTAACTACCCAAGAGTGACAACCCCCTTAATACAAACAATTAATGCATTGTCGGATAACCAATATTATCAAACATAACAATAAGTAGTTTATGCCAACTACATCATCTCCCCCCCAAAAAAAAGGTCGTCTTCCAGATGACAAGTAAACATCAAGTGATATTCAGGAAGACTAATGACAGACAATGACTTGGATTGGACAGCCCCAACTTGTAGCATACCTGCCAAATCAAATGGGGGTTTGGGGGCAATGCCCCCAACGAGGGTCAGGGGTAGCGCCCCCAGTGGGGTCAAGGGGCAGCACCCCTCGCAGGGGGTCCCAGGGCAATGCCTTGGACACACTCCCTGTTGCGATACAGGGCGGAGTCAAGGAGCAACGCCCCCATCACTAACACCAAATTTAGACCTTCAAAACCACACGAAACTCCATGGTGCACATGATTTTCATGATTTTTTAAGATGCCAGAAACATTGTTGACGAAGCCGGAAAATAGAGGTTCTATGTCAAAATTATGATGTAGAAGTTGTGGACGCCTTTGAGAACTGAACTTACGATGCTATAGCTGCCACACCCAATGACCTGACCACACTACACTCTTACCAAGGTGTCGTTGTGCTGCTACCAAGTGACTCACACAATGTACCAAACTCCTTACTTGTACAACCGCTTGATGGAAGGTTGCCAAACACCGTACAAAACCAAAATTGTCCTTCGTAAACCATACAACAAAACTGATGGGCCTGTTGCTGAGTGCTTTCGTATGCCATACATCAATGTTGAAGAGCATCGTACAAGGTGTCTAGCCTAGATGTCGTATGGTAGAGTTGAAGAATATCATAAGAGGTGTCTAGTTTGGATGTCGTACGATAGAGTTGAAGAATATCGTATGTATGGTCTATGTCGTACGTCGTGCGACAAGGATGTTACCAAGGTCCATTTTCTGATTGGGAGGATTTGTAAACCGTACAGCCAAATTGAATTCAGTCATGCAATTCGTACACTGTACAAAGACAAAGATTGTTGTGAAGAGAATCATACATCATACAACGGAAGTACAAACTGGCATGTGAGCTCAAGTCATTGTACGGAAAATGTCGTACATGATGAATGACGTACGGGATAGTTATGCCGTACGAGATAGATGCCAAGAGGATGTTGTACATGCAAATGCCAAGGGGCCAAGATGCCAGACTGTTGTACGGGTTTGGGAACAACTTGCTCCGTGTGGAAATGACCACCTTGCCATATGGAATTCAAAGGATGTGACTGTACAGTGACATGCCACCACCGTACGGAGTGGCCAAAGATGTGTCGTATGGGAAGAACAAAATGTTGTCATATGGCAGAAAATTGTCGTACGGTGTGAAATGAAACAAGCTACCATGGTGCAAAATAGTAAGGAGTTCGTATGGGTGCAAGATGTCGTACACAATGTCATCGTATAGGTGCAAAAGGAGACTGTCATACGGATGCAACCTAAAACTATCATACACAATGTCATATAGGTGCAAAATGAAACTGTCATATGGGTGCAACCTGAAACTACCGTACAAGGAAGTTGGGAGCATGAGTTTCTCCATAAATTAATTGTGATGGTGATTTTCCTTCATAAGTATCTATACACTCCACATTACATATTCTTCTCTTTGTACTGTGAGATGTATCCTTCATAACTTGATATGCTTTCATTGGTTGCTCACACCGAGAGTTGTAGCTTCAAGAAAATTACATGTTGGTGAAAATACCTCGTAGTTCTCCATTTGCTAGTGGAATAGTCCATTCAGAGAGCTCGTTCACCTTCACAGCAATCTTCCAATTCGAGCACCCCTTCATCATTGGGTTCCATGCCTTTCCTCCCTTCGTCCATACCTAACTCTCCACCCTCAGACTCTGAGTCGGAGGATGCCAGTTCTTCACTCACCACCTAGTTCCTCAAGTCAATGATGTGCTTCCTCCCATCACTCTCAATTCAGAGTGTGTTTCGCTTCCAATTATGATTTTGCCTTGGCAGTAATCAACCATCCCCTCCAAAGGAGTGCATCGTATGCCTTCTTCTATAACGGGATGACTACAAAGTCCAAGAAAAATCGTTGTGTCCCAATCATTACTTTTTGTGCCATCAATGTTCCCAACAGCTTGATGTCGTGCTGGTCAACACCTACCAAGTGGAAGGTAGACAGCCATAGTAACAGCTTCCCTAGACATTTCCAGGTGTCCTCTAGCAGCACATTAACTCCCGAGCCCCCATCGACAATGGTGTTTGCCAGCTTTTGGCCCATTATTTCCATCTTGACAACAATCAACTTCCTCACGATGCTCACCATCAGCAACATTAGATCACTAGCCTCATTCCATTTGGGTGGTGGTTTTCTCATCAATTCTTCCTCTTGTGGCTTACATTGTTTCTGGATGATTGTGTTGGCAATTGACATTCTCAGTTGAAGCATAGTTTGAAGGTCTGCCACCTTGATGGGTATGGTTGTCTATAGTAGAACTATGTTCTTCTCTGACTCCCGCAATGACATACCTACAATTCCATTGGAAGTTACTCGTTCCTTCGCCAACACTTGTTCTACTTTGGCTTTGGCTTCTCGAAGTCATTCCTTCTCTATGCAAGCGTCTAGGTACATCGCCCTCTTCCTTTGTGCTCTCATGATTGCCAGAACTACCTCATCTTGTTCCTCTACATCCAACATATTAATACCCTTTTGCTTAAAGCGGTCAATGTCTTCATGATTCCACACCATTTGCACAATAGTTGTATGTTGTCTTTCTTATTTTGGCAGTCTCTCGCAAAGTGTCCCCATTCACTACATTATCGAAACTGTATGATAGGACATCCTTTGGAGTCATACTATATTTGATTTCACCCTCAATAACTGCTTGGCGATGCATTATGTGGTTCCGATGGAGTGGACTCTCCCTATGTGAAGAGTACTTGTGTACTTCTCATCTTCAAATTGTATGGGCACTCCTTGATTGAATACCCCAACACTTGGCAAATCTCACAAAACATATTCCTAGGATAATTATCTTTCATGTGCCCCTCGCTTTTGCATTCAATACACCATATTTCATTGCTTTCTTTAATGGTTCCTTTCTCGGCCTTCAATTCTTTCATCATTCTCAGCATATCCCATCGAAGGGCTTGTACGGTTTTGGATTCTTGGTCATTGCTATGTTCAGTGCTCTCATCATCGTCAGTCTTCCTCTTCCCTCGGGAGGAGATTTTGTTTTCACTCTCGATGTCCATCGCTTGATTGTAAGCATCAACATAGGAGGACGAAGGCACTACTTTCATCTTCTTGCGCAACAAGGGTATCAATTCCTCAGTGAAACATCTCTTCTTCAACCTGCCGGCTAGTTGGTTCTCCATCTTGTTCAATAGTTCTTTGAGCCTACGGTTTTAAGCGTGTACACTCTCATTTTTCCCTTCCTTGGTATTATAGATTTCAGCCATGATCTCGTTGTCATCCCTCAGGAGTTTGAACTCGTCTTTGAATGCCTTCTTTAGTTCACTCCACCTGACCTTGTCCTTAGCATCTAGGTCTATGTACCATGCAATAGCAATTCCCCGAAGGGTGCCGGGAAATGCCTTCAGCCAATAATCATGGTCATCTTGGTCACTCACCTCCCATATAGTTATACATGTTTTACAATGTCGTACGAGATCCACTGATCCATCCCTTGTAAAATTAGGGAGTTTTTGCTTCTCCTGGGCGTTCATTGTTTTCACTTGGAAGGTACTGAAGGAGTCTTCGGCTCAAGCCCCTTAGTCTCAGTTCCTCGACAAGGGACAAGTTCCCACAAATTGGTTTCTTGCCTACTTACTCCCTTGTGTGCCAAACCTAAAGGGCTGTTCCAACTACTACGTTCCAGTGCTTTCCATGCACTCTCGACCACGCACGCGTCCTCTACACGTCCACCTCCAGCATCCCCAACACTCTGAGTAATTCCAAGTGTGCCGAACCTAGGTGGACTGTTCCGACCGCCACATTCTGGTGCTTTCCTTGCACTCTCGACCACGCATGCATCCTATACACGTCCACGTCCATCGTCCCAACACTCCGGATACTTCCAAGCTCTGACTCGTCCTTGTGCTCCCTCTGGCCGAGGGTCGGCGAATCACCTAATCTCTTGACCACCCTGTGGCCTCTTCTCACCTTTATTGGGGTCTACAAGCATGAATCACTCAAGTCTAACCCGATTTCTTTTAAGGCAACAATGCCAATGTTTGCTGCTATATCTGATAAATTAAGTACTGGAAATAATAATACAAATAATAATGCATACCAGACACGATAGTAAAATATATCTTTATTCGCACATGCAATTATTACAAAGAAGATCAAAGATGGTCGGTCAAGGATTACAATTCACCTGACTATACCATATTCCCTTCCTTGACGGTACACAGCATATTTAAAGGACTTGACGGTTGCCGAGAGGAACACAATCATCAACCAACTGACACATTAATTACTCAAGTGACAACCCACTTAATACAAACAATTAATGCATTTCTAGATAACCAATATTATCAAACATAACAATAAGCAGTTTATGCCAACTACAATGTACTTTTTTAATGTGGCAGAAGAGTGAGAGTGAGCTTTAAGAAGTAGTTTTAGGGATGTTTACATGAGAGGGGCTAAAAATTAGCCAATAATTGTGGAGTCGATCTTTTCATGAGGTCTGCATTTTCTTTTAAGGAGGGATGTGCATGCCTGGTCTTGGGGGAGGGTTGCGATTAGCTTGACTCCTACCACCCAATTCATCCTAGAAGAGACGGCTACTAGTCGTGAAACCATAAGTCACTATGGGTCTTGATCTTGATCATAATTGCTTTTACCTAGTGGAGGGCAATGATCAAGCTCCTTCTAGGCCTTGTCTTGAAAGGAAAGTGGAAAGATGTCTACTGAAATCCCACACCCTAAACATGACACATTACAAGAAAAATCTTGAGTTAAGTCACTTGCTATGGTTTTAGTGAATTTAGTTTATAGTGGGACAGCTTTGTGGCATGATAGTTTTGTGGCATCTTATTTCACTCTAAATCAAATTCTGTTGGTACCTATGAATAAAAACGTTGGGTCTTGATGTGTTTTTTATGCACATACAAACACAGAATAAAATACCAAGGTATCTTATCCTCTCTTGAACAAAGTCTCTCATATGCTATGCTTCGCGATCAAATGAGACAACTCCAAGGTTACAAAATATCAAGTCTTGACGTGTGGATAAGTTCAGTGGTTTGATGTGATAATGCTGGAATCACAAGGGGACTTACGTTGTACATGAATGCTCAATCTTATCATGGATTAGGATGGATATGCCAATGACTTAGGATTTTTGCATTGAAGCTCTGGACTTAATTCTAACAAGACTTTCTAAAAAAATGACAAAAGGAAATAAGGTTCAGAAAATCTATTCCAAGCCTAGGAATGTAGGAAATGATAAACAAATTCAATGAAATCAAACTAGGCAAGGTCTCGCCATCAAGTCGAACAGATCTTGACACGAGCTTAGTGCAACATCTAAGGTATACTTCATAGATTTTCAAATTACTACCATCAAACATTGAGACCATCCAAGTTGATGCATAACAATGGGTGTATAATAATTAAAGTTAAGCTTGCATAAATTTCCAGTTGACCATGCATGGCGCACTTACAATTAGCAAGAGGCCAGTGGTATGGATTAATAGATTCCACACAAATATACTTAATAATTCTTTCATTCAATCTAACAAACATTGAAAGAAAATTCTAATCTAACTTGGAGGAATTGAGAACCTTGAATGCAAAACAACACTTGAAAAACAAAATCACCATCAAGTTGAACAATGATTTATATTCAAAAGCTGTAGCATATACCAACAATTCTACAAAAACTCTCCCTCACAAATGAGAGGCAATGAGGTATATATAGAGTTTCATACAAAATGGATAGCCAAGATTAAAACTAAATCAAGGGCCAAGATCATGCCAACAAAACCCTAGAGTTGCCCTAATTAGGGTTTACATAAAAAATGGAGCCCCCAACATATGGCCCAATAGAAAGATACCTAGTCATCAAATAGGGAATCTTCTAGAAGATTTCGTCCTGCATCTCTCTCTCTCCTAGCATACTCCAAGAATCTAGCCAATACAGAATCTAACTCCTCCATGGAAATGTTGGGTAAGGTATCCTGTTGTAAATCAATCACGTCCAATGCATCCAAGCAAGCATCCAAAGTGTTCTCCCAATCTCGCATAAGCTTCTGCGAACTATGAACATGAATCAACAAAGAGACCAAATCATCTATCTGACTCTTCTTCAAAGAGTCCAACTGATTGAAATACATGAATTTCATTTTGTCTCTTAATTCTACTAAGTGTAAACCACTGACATCAACCCCCAATAACTCCTCAATTGAGGCAAGGATCTTCAACTGAATATCATGAATTGATCCTTCCATCTCTGTACAACTCAGTTGTGCGCTCTCATAAGTTGATTTCTTCATGGCTAATGAACAATACCAGCCATGGAAATCGTATCTATCTCCACTGTGCACAACATTCTCCCTAACCAACATGGACTTGGGAATCTTCTTCAAAGCTCTGAGGCGTGGAATAGTCTTCTCCTGAATAGGTCTAAATTCTTCCCAAACTCCCTCCGAATATGAGCCATGTTGTCTTGTCAAATGCTTGGACAAACTGAGTAAGGAAAGCATCCGTCTGTCTCTTTGTATTTTCAATCCATTTTTCCACCTCCGAGAGTGTATCTCTCGTTGCCTCATAATGTGAATGTAGTCCACGATCAATTGCAATAAGGGAAACAAGGGTGGGATTCTCATGCCTTATCCCTGCAATGTACTCTCTACGTCCGATATTCTCTTCTTTGTACTTCTCTTTTACTTCAATCTCTCTATCCAATCTCGCACCGATTGCCTTAAGGTTATCACCAACCTCTTGAAATTCCTGCTCTCTTGTAGTACGGCCAAGGGCAACTGAAGTAATCTAGAAATCCATGGGATTAGCAATGTCCACCGTCACACCTGCAATAGGAACAGCCACGTGCGCAATCCGCATTCCTATCTCATCTCTAGCTATGTGTGACAAAATCTCAGCTCTCTTAGGCTCTTTCTCCTTATAGCTCCTAGCTAAATAGTCATCAATGTCATCAATAGGTTGTGCCTCTATCATTTTCTTACTTTTCTCCATACTCCTCATCAGCCAATCAGGAATAGCAGCCATCTCCATACCATCATCGAGACACATTTCTCAATCAAGTTCTCTCAATGCCAAGATAACATCATCATCATCATCATCATCAAGATTATCCCTGGTCAAATCACATACATTCTTTCCCAAACTAATCTCTAAAAAGACAGTAGGGGATCCCGGCTGATCATCATCCTCATTAGGTGGAGCAGATGTCGCTGTGGCATGTAAATCTTGAATATTCTCTGGAAGTATCACTATGTTGGAACATTGTTCAATCCCCTTGTTTTGTTCTGGCACTTCAACTTCTTTGATTGATGAGACACTGATGAGTGGTGAAGGAATGATAGGCGAAGGAATGATAGTCTTTTGTTTCTTCTTCTTGACCTCCTCAATCTTCTTCCCTCTAGCCTTGACTTCTTCTGGTGTGTTCTTCCTTCTCTTGGGAGCTTGACTCTCCTCATCCGCATGAATCCTGATATCATCGATAGTCCTTTGATCATCCTAGAAAGAAGATTCCTCCTATTTCATCTTTTCATAACTGAAGGTGACACCCATGTCAACTAACTTGTTCATCTAAATATCCACCCATGCTAAGGAGAAACTCAAGACCTCTCTCATCAATACATTCAAATCTATTTCTTCTGATTCTGACCACTTAGGCAATAGAATCGTCTTCTTCATTTCATTTTCATATTGTGGAAGCATATGATCCCTGTCATCTAACACTTGGTCAGGAATGAGAAAAATTCCACACTTCCTCATGAAATCCACTGACATTTTGGACCACATTCTTCTCTTTACTGCCTGCTCGTCCATCAGGTTGGCCCAATAATCTTCTATGTCTACCTTGTGGATGAACTTTTCTCCCCTGATCCTTCCAACTTTCTTATTTGGATCAAACCTTTCTCTTCTCTTGTACGTTGCAAATCGATAGAATGCAAGTTCCTCACTTGTTGTGCTAGCTGCTAAGGCGGACTGGCAAACCTCCAATGTCTTCCCAACTAAAATAGGAAATGGCATGCCCGTCATGTGCTTTTCCTTCTAGATGGAATCAAACTCCAGAAGCTGTCTCACCACTTCCAACAAGATCACTCTGTCACAAGGATACCTAGGAAGCCTATAGGGTTCGGATTGAAACCCATGAATCCTAAGGTATGTGAAAGTGGGAAACTGTATATACCAAAATCCATATTTCTCTATCAGCTTTGTTGCCTCCTTGGACAACTTCCTGTGGACTCCACCTTGCAACATTCGCGTTATGTACATTGTGAATACATCATTCACTCTCTTATAATCTTCAATTCGATACATGTTCAGCTGTGGATAGCATTCATAACTCCTGAATTGTCCTTGTCCATTCCCGACTTCACCTCTGCATATCAATCCCTTGTATCTAACAAATCATGCAAGCAAGTACACCAAATAGGAAGTCATGGCAAATGACCTGGACCGCTCTATATTCCTCAATTAAAAATCTAGACTGTCACTTGTGATTCTAGACCAATTTATCAATGTTCCTTTTAGACAATCCTGGATGAAATAGAACATCCATCCATCATATATTGCACCCTGCAGCATCCCCATCACTCGGTTAAGTAGGAATACTAAATCACTATATTCCTCTTTGAAGTCTGTGCACATGAGTGTTTTGGGAGCCTTGGAATGATGAGTCCTAGGCTCGATCATCCACTCCTTGTTTACTACAGTCTTGCACGCATCCATCTTCTTCTTATATCAGTTTTCATATTCATCCTTAGTTATATCTTTCATGTAAGCTCCTCGTGGAATTCTAAACACCTCAACAATCGCATCCTCGGCAAGGTAGGCAATGATGGCACCTTTAGGAGTCTTGATCATTCAGGAGCAAAGATCATAACATCGTGCACACTCCAGGATAAGCTCACTGCACTGTATGGATTGCGAAAATCCAGCCGCCTGATAAATGCCACTTTTCATAATGTTCACATAGGCTGGGGAAGGAATCTGGCTCCCAATTCCGAACATACGCTGCCGCATTTGACTCATGTTCAAGAAATGCACATTCGTGTCTGTAATCTCCTTCCATCTGGATGATATCTTGGATTCTGGATAGATAGAATCCAGTCTCAACTATCTTCTGTTATTCTCTCCTTTCCTTCAGTCCAGACTTCGACATCGTACCTGTACGAAGCTAGAAGTTAGAACTTCGGAAAATATTCTTAACAAAAATTCTGATTTCCTAATGATTTAGACAATTTTGAGTATGGAAATCAGGAAAATAATCCACTCTCAAATAGATTTCAACAATTGAATGCAAAATGTGACAAGGTTACGGTATAAAACCCTCATGAAATTCATTAAAATCAACAATTTTCATACCAAAGTCTGAAAACACCTCTTTATACTTAGAAATTTATCCAAAATAGAGTGCAAAGGAGTATACCGGATCAAACAATGACTAAGGAAAGGTGTGAAAGGTTATGTTTTCACACACTAACTATGTCTGAAGACACCTTCCGAAGTCGACAATGGCTGCCAGCAAATCTGAAGACAACCTGCAACTTCACAAATTAATCTCTAAAAACATATTGCAATCACCCAAATGTGCACCAACTTGATGAAAAATCAACCTCAATGATGAAAACAATCATATCCGGGAATGTAAGTATGGCTGGCAAAAATAAAGTTTCTAAGGACAAGTCTGAAAATTAATTGTTTCACACTTACCAGCACCTTGCAAAGTAGTAAAAATCCCTGAAAATGATCAAAAAATGACAAAGGAATGAGCTCCAAGCAAAATCACCAAGGACGACAAGTGACTAGAAATGAAGAATCTCTGAGGACAGCCACCTACCAAAGAAGTTTCAGACCTGTAACAACTGAAAAATGCTCTAAAAATTGACTGAAAATATCTCCAATTAGCCTTTAGACAAAATCGCCTTAGGCACAAATGGGCTGGGAACAAAGTATATTTCTAAAAATCAAACTTCCAGCCAGCAATGGGAGTCACACAAGTCTGAAAAAATCTGTGACAAACACACTCTAATGGCAGCCAATAAAAATCGCCTTGGGCTGGAAATGAGGAAAGATGGACAGCAAAACAATCTTCAACCCAATGTGTCAACTTAACACTTCATCAAAAATCACCAGCTGGAGGAAAAATAGCCTTTTGCAATCACACACTTGGAAAATATAATAATAAAATAATGTTGGGAACTCTCCTTTTAAACTTGCTTTCACCATCAACTTTCACCACACAAGCAATGTGGGATAAAAAACTTGTTCTTATACTTGCCTAGCAAAAAATCGATTTGCTTCTAGAAGGTAAAATTCATTTAATGTTCATTGCAAATCATTTATTAATTGTTTTTATTTTTTAAATAATCGTTGCACCTTTTAAAAACAATTAAATGTGGGTCACTTTATTTAAAATATTTCAAAATTTAAATCGAAAAATGACCAATGGGGAAAAATCAATTTAACTTGGGATAAAAATCCCAACAAAAATCATTAAAATCATTAAATATCCCCTTAAGGGAAAATCGATCCAAATAGGGATAAAAATCCCTATCAAAATTTCACCAACTTGCACAAAAATGGGTCTAGGGGAAAATCGAGTTGAGTATGGAATGAAAATTCCAACTAAAACTTCATCACTTTGCACAAAAATCCTCCTGTGGGAAAATCAACCCCTGTTTGGACATTCATTCGGACACAAAATCATCAAAATCACTCTCAGTGGAAAATCGCCTAGGGTCTAGAATGAATATCTGCAAAAAAATCCACAAAATCTTGTCACAAAAGGTCCTGGTGGAAAATCAATCCATGTCAGGAATCATCACAAAAGTCATTTGCAACCTTACCCATACTCCCAGTGGAAAAACGAAGGCAGACATGAAAAATCCCAAAACTTAGTCAAAATTAAAGCATCCTGGGGGAAAATCGATCCTAGTATGGATTATGACTGGGGGAAAAACAAGGCCTGTCTGGATTCCAGGGGAAATCCATGTCCAATTTGGATTTTGAGTGGGGGAAAATCATGGGTAGTCAGGAATATGAGGGGAAAAGCACCTTTAGTGTGGAATTTTGTCCTTTTAACCCTTAGAATATGGATTTTCATCCGGAAAATGATGATTTTTCCACTCAAAATCACTAAGAAACTTCAAAACTCAATAAAACTCATCTGGACTTGGGCAAATTCACCAAAATTTGTGCGAAAAACAAGGAAACTTATCGAGATAAAGTGCAAAATCAACTCGAATAACTTCCTAGGAACAAGAAAACAACTCTAAAAAGTCCTAAAACACCTTAGCACCTAAAAATCACCGACATGGACATTCAAAACACGCTAACGCTCAAATGGTCTACACTTGGACAAAATTAGGATAATTTAAAATCTCAACTTTACGCACTTGATCCTATAACTTCAAAAAACCCTAAACGACAATAGGCATGATCAAAATTCCGAGACTTGGGCACGGGAAACTCAAAATTGCCCACTATGCTGCCAAAACCCTAACCTAACCAACGCAAAACGAAGGAAAAGAGGGAGGTCCCCATTTGCAATGGGGCGATGTGTGAAAAGGTTACAACAAGTCTCTAATTTTATCCATGGGTAACTTCTTGTATGGAATTCTTGTGATACCCAATGTTAGATCCATAATTGTTTCTTCACATAGAGATATTTTGACTGAAAAACAAAATTTATGTTTAGTTGGTGGTTTTAGATTTTTGTTTATTCTATATTCCTTGTTCTTGAGTTTAATTTGTGACATTTTAACCAACAAAATTATTTAGTATTGAATGTATACCAACTAATATTGGACCTATAAATGGAACGGTTACCAAAACCAGTTTCATATAGAGGGAACAATAGAGATCAAATCATATTCATATGTTAAATTTATTACATTCTTCTTCACATCCTTGCACATTGTACAATGTATCTGCATAGTTTTATGCCATTATACTAGCTCTCATGTTCTAAAGACCAAATGTTACCAGGCAAGAAATCGGTGCAACACAAAATGATTAGAATTTTAAAGATCATGTTGAATCAGTGACAGACAACTAGGTTTTCCAAATGGGAACATTCTCTATTACTTGTGATGTAAGTTACCAATTCAAGTTTGGATTTGCCAATACAACAATCTTAAGGGGATTACTTACATTTTGGGTACCATTCATACCAACAAAAAAAATTGAAATCAACTATGCATATATGCATACATATGTACATAAATACATACCTGCATATATGTATGTATGTTATATATACATATATATATGTATGTTATATATACATATATGTGTGTGTGTGTGTGTGTCAGTGTTAGAAGACTCTGCCAAACTCAGCGAGCGCAGAGGCAAGTCACCTCTGTAGGGTCTTTGGGACTCTAGACTAGCTGAGTTTGGCAAACTCGCCAAGTCTGCAAGACTCGACAGACTCACCAAGTCCCAAGCCCAAGACTCAGCCACACAATCAAAGTCAAAAGTTAGAATGAATATTTCAAAAAACATTCTAACTTAAAAGTAAAGCACTTATATTTGTTGTTTCTACCCCAAAAGGTCATTCTTATTGTTTTCAAGCTCAAGGAGAAGAGAAAAACAACCCTTTGAGAAAAAACAGTATGCCATTGACGAGAAAACCAGCAGATTGATTGAAGACAAATATTAATTGGAGATCATTTGGGCAGGTTAGTAGCTTGCATTGACGTATTTAGAGGAGCTTAAAAAGGATTTGGAGGCCACAACTAATTTGGAGCTGCATTTCTTCATTTTTGGAGCAAATTTGAAGAGGCGAGTTGATATTTTTTGTTGTTTTTTGTTTTTCTAATTTCAAACTTTCATTTTGTTGTACATTTGTTTTATTTTATTTCATTTTAGGTTAATGGAAAAAACAAGAAACCCTAGCTGTCAAATAATCAAACCCTAGCTTTTTCTTCCTTGTATTTTATTTCATTTTAGGTTAATGGAAAAAACAAGAAACTCTAGCTATCAAATAATCAAACCCTAGCTTTTTCTTCCTTAATTATTTAGCTGTAAACCCTGATTGTTCTTAGTTTTTCCTTCTTTTTTTAAGTTTTAATTCAATTAGAAATTGTATATGCTAAACTTTTTATCATTTATAATTTATTGCAGCTTAATATTCATTTATAAATTGATTCAAAATTTGAAGTATAATGTCTATCCTAATTAGAAAGGATCCTTGTTGGAAACATGTCATCCCCGGGACAAAAAAAGGTGAAATAACATGTTTGCATTACAAAACAAAATACAATTGGGGAGATATTAATCAGTTGAAGTATCACCTTGCACAAATACCATTGCGTGATGCTAAACCATGCACATTAGCACCCATTGATGTTGTATGTGAAGTACAAATGCAATAGAAGCTTTTGAAGAGAAAAAAGAATTAAAAAGGAAGCAAAAGGAAGAAATGGCAAACACTGGTGGAAAGAGTTCTTCAATTCCTCCACTTCCTAGATCCATGAGTAGTGGCAGTGGTAGTGTGAGTGTGAATATCGGACCTCATATTTGCAAAAATAAATCCCAAGTAGATTCAATTTTTGCTCCATGCACAACTCTAGGTTCCCAGTCATCACTTGAGACAATGGGTTGGAATAAGGAGAAGCATGATGTCGCAGAAAGTGCAATTGGAGATTTTTTGGTTCTACTGCACCATTCCATTCCATGCAGGCAAGTAATCATTGTTTTTGTTTTAAAAATACATAATTTGATTTCTATGTCTATTGATTTTTTGGTTTTTTACAAATGTGGCATTGAAGTTTTTAATTTTAAAGTTAATACTTATATTGTTTATTTAATTTGTTTTAGGTCTCCTTATTGGCAAAATATAATAGATGCCATTGTTGTTTGTGGTGTTGGGTTCAAATTCCCTAATGAAGAGGAGATAAAAAAGCGCTATTTTGTCTCTAAAGGTGGTTGATGTCAAAGCCATAATTGATAAGCAGCATGAGATTTGGATGAGGGAGGGTTGCACCAACAAGATTGATGATTGGACCAGCAGAAGAAGTAGAACACTGCTGAATTTTCTTGTTTCTTCCTCAAGTAATCTTACTTTGTAAAGTCACATGATTTAGAGATTAGATTTTTAATTTTTATTTTACTAAATCACTGATTTTTTTCTTTCAAGTGACACAATGTTCTTGAAGTCAATTGATGCTTCACAAAACACAAAAAAATGTTGAGTTTCTTTGAGGCATTGGAGGAAGTGTTAGCCAAGGTGGGTGAGGAGAACGTGGTACAAATAGTCATAAATAATGCAGAAAATTATGTTGCTACAGGTAGGCTTCTTATGGAGAGGCGCCCCACTTTGTTTTGAACTTCTTGTGTTGTTCACTGCCTTGGCCTCATATTCAAGGATCTTGGCAAACTTCCCTGAACCTGAATATGTAAAGAGCACACAAGAAATATATATAAATACATATATAATCATACTTGGGTCCTCAAACTTATGAGGAAATTCACAAGAAAGAGTTGTCTCATCCAGGAATTACCCACTTTGCAACCAATTTTATCACATTGCAATCATTCATCTTGAACTTATCCAACAAACTCCTGGCATACTTCAACTGAGAAATAAAGATATTGCCACTAGTCTGCCAAATCTCTACACTGAGTGAATAATACAGAAGTCCCAAATATGTCATATCAAAAGACTGGCACAAATTTTGTTTGATCTACTCAATCAAATGCGTTGCACTACTAGTTACGATCAGGTCATTGGCATAGATGACAAGGAGGATGATCTCACTACCAGTATTCTTGACATACAAGTTGGGATCGAAAGGACTCCTCTGAAAGCCTTATCCAACCAAATACTAATTAATTTTCATGTACCATGCCCAAAGAGCTTGTTTAAGGCCATAGAGTGCTTTCACCAGTCTGCATACCTGGTGTTCTTTACCAGCAACCTTGAAACCTTAAGGTTGCATCATGTAGACCTCTTCCTCCAAATCACCATTGAGGAAGGCACTCTTGACGTCCAATTGATGGACCTTCTAGCCAAACTATGTTGCAATGGCTAGAACAAGCCGAATAATGCTCATCTTGGATGTGGGAGAAAATATCTCCTCATAGTCGATGCCCTCTTTCTGTGAGAACCCTTTAGCCACCAACTGAACCTCGTACTTATCAAGAGTTCCATCAACCTTATACTTGACTTTATAGACCCATTTGCAACCAATGGGTTTCTTCCCAATTGGAAGATCTAATAGAACCCATGTTTTATTCTTGAGAAGAATATGATGTTCAGCTTCCATAGCCTTCTCCCAATCAAGCTTTCCTTGTGCTTTGGAATAAGTCTAAGGCTCATAAATATTCTAAAGATTTGCCATGAGAGAAAAATTTACTGTGTTCTTTTTGCTCTTGCTTCTAGAAGATCTCCCCTCAACATGTTCATCATCACGAATTGCACCAATGGTCTTTTCCCACCATTTAGGCCAAAGAGTAGAAGCACCTGTATCTAACACAAGAGGATCAACATGAGGAGTGGCTGGAATAAACTCATCTAAATGTTGATCAAGGTTTTCTTGAGGAAAATCTGATGGAACAAGATCCTACCGAGGAGAATGAACAATCTCTATGTCAAAATCAGCAGAATCCCTCCCTTCAAGTGGAGCTAAGAAATGTCGAACACCCAAATCCTTAGCCTTCAAAGGCTGATCTTAATAACTAAAACAAGAGAAGACAGTTGAAAAGGCCCTCATTCATCAAACACAACATCTCGACTGAATATGAAATGATCAGCGTCTACATCAATCAGCCAATAAGCCTTATGATTATCACTGTAGCTTGTGAACATCAATTTCTAGCTCTTTGAATCCAGTTTTGATCTCTTTGCATCTAAATCCAAACATAAACAATAGAGACAAAAACTTTCAAGTGGGTGATTTTGGGCTTCCTCCCAAACCAAACTTCCTCTGGGGTCATCTTCTTAATGGCTTGTGTGGGAGACCAGTTTAGAAGATACACTATAGTATAGACTACTTCAGCACAAAATTTCTTAGGAACATTCCTATGTTCTAGCATAAACTGGGCCATTTTGGTGAATGTGTCGTTCCTTTCCTCAACAACACCATTCTGCTGAGAACTGTAGGGTGTGGTAAGCTAGAACTCAATACCGTGTTTTGCATAGTGTTGTGCGTTGCACACACTTTCTATCGCCGACAGGGTCCCCTTTCCTTTTTGAGGGCCTTTCCGTCTTCGCCTTGTTGAGTTTCGCATAGAGTGTCTCGCGTCCTTTCGAGCGAGCCCGCAGTCAGTCCGTAAGATGATGATGTTGAGCGGAAGAACCTGTGAATCCATGAGGTCAGTTGAGCCCTCGGGCACGAATTCCAAGAGATTGTCTAAGCTTGTAAAAACGCCTTAAATAGGCGTGGGATGATAGAAACTGGCAAAATCCGCCAAGTGAAGGATAAAGCGTCTGAAGGTTGCATGAGGACCCAAAGATGTCGATTTTCGCATAAGAATAATGAGAGAGATTACATGATGTTTTTAGAAGTTTGCGGGATTTGTATGAATGCCGATTTTCGCCAGCTGAAAGGTAAAAGGGGGGCGAGAGCCCAAAACTCACCCAAGTGCCGAAACTTGCACTTTTTAATGAAAACGCAGTAAAATTTGAAAATTGGCAAAGTTGTCAAAAGGTCCGAAATTTTAAAAGTGGCCAAAAGGGCAAAGTTGGCAAAATGCCCCAAAAGGCCGAAATTCGGACCTTTAAGTGAAAATGTGAGAAAAAGGCAAAGTTGGCAAAATGCCCCAAAAGGCCGAAATTCGGACCTTTAAGTGAAAATGTGAGAAAAAGGCAAAGTTGGCAAAATCCCCCAAAAGGCTGAAATTCGAACCTTTAAGTGAAAATGTTAGAAGTGAAAGTTGGCAAAATGCCCCAAAAGGCCGAAATTCGGACCTTTAAGTGAAAATGTGAGAAAAAGGCAAAGTTGGCAAAACGTTCAAAAGGTCTAAAGTTTGCAAGGTAAGAGGAAGTGTCGAAGTTCTTTTCAAACCGCACCCAAACGCCAAACTTCGCGTGACCAAGGGTAAATGCGAAGTGCTTAAAGGTTGAGAAATAACCTCAATCCGCTGAAGTTCAGATGAAGTGCGAAAATCGCGAAATGTGAAACCCTGCGAAGTTTTTTTTTAACTTGACAAAATGCCCCAAAGGTCCGATTATTGCGTTATGAAAGAAAGGCGCAAAAGATGAAGTTTTCAAAACCCCCGAAAACACCGAAGTTCGCACAATAAGGGTAAGTGCGAAGTGTTTGAAGTCTCAAGAATTTCCCCATTCCGCCGAAAATCGCATTGTGGGAGAAGTGGCGAAGGCTTAAGTCCATGCAAACTTGCAAGACCCTTCAAATTTCAGAAGTTCGCCGTCCAAGCAAAAGGGAAGAGCCGCGGATTTTGAAGGCACGATTTTCCTTCAAAGTTCAAAAAACGCGTAAGGCATCGAAAATCGCGATTTAGGGGTTAGTTGCAGGAGAGTCCTCATTATTTGAAAACCCCCTCCGTTTGCTAAAAGTTCGTACAAGGTAAAAATCGCTGAAGTAAATTGCCAAAATCACCAAGTTTTCCCCCATTCAAATTTGCAAGTTGTGCGGATTCGCGTCATTCATTTTCGCCAGGTAAGTGTGCTTCACCTCTCTCAATCGTTTGAAATATTTGCAAAATCATATAGACACGTGTGTAAAAAATTGATTAAAATGTTTGTCTTGACAATCGCATCTTTTTCCGTTTGTAAGGCGTCATGCAAAGCAATTGAAATCAGAATTTACTCCTAGGAATTAACCAAAAAACGCATTTTCAGACTTAGGAAATTTCTCAACCTTCATCCATTTTGAAATTAATGCCTAAGTGTAAATCCGCAATCAAAAAGCTTCATAAATATTTATGTTTAAATCAATCAAGCTTTTAGCTAACGATATCATGTTGTTCCTTCAATTCGGTTTTTGAATCGATCCTTGTATGCTGGCATATTCTTTATCTTACTCGCTTTACTTCCTTTACATCGCCTCGTAATCCGCATCCGGTTGTGTAGGATAAATGCCTAAATCGGCGGTAGAATCATCAAAGACCCCTGCTACAGCCGAGACATCGCAAGCATCCAAATCAGATATCCCTCGCAAAGTCTAAAAGATGAAGTATCAATATCAAAGAGGGGGACTGAGGGAGTCAAAAGTTCAGAGTGTCTGGGACAATGTCGGTGATACTGACCTAGGCCATATTGATATCCAAGATTTCAAGAACCGAGTCTTCTCCCCTAATGCCTATGGCAGGCATAGGCAGATGATGGAAAGTGGCATCGCCCAAGCTGCAGTATTTCCCCCGTTAGTGCAAAACTATGAGTTAGTAGTAGAGGTTGCCAGGCATTACCAGCCAGGTTCCAGATTGGTGCTCCTCGAGGACATGGTCCTCGCTAACTTCACTCCTGAGGCCATTGGCGACGCATTTGACATTCCCTTCCCAAACAACCCTATAGAAACAACTATCGACGAAGCGCAAGGGGTGAATGATATGAATCCCGCCAGGTGCAGAACACTAATGAATGAAGAGTGGTACAAGGAGAGAAGACCTCCAAGCGTCAGGATTGGGAAAAAGACCCCTAGAAGCGACTTTCACAACGAGCATGGGGACATGGTCACATTGCTCAACAGGATTATGGGACTTCCCCAATCCAACTACTTTGAAGAATGGATGTTTTACTTCACAGAACAGGTCTTCGCTGGGAAATACAAGTTTGACTGGGCCCAGATCATAAGCAACAACATCCACACTCAGCTGATTGAACTTGAGACAAAGAAGTACTTCACTATGACCTCCTATTTGGTCTACATGTTCGCCAGGAACTAGTCACCGCCAGGTTTAATAATGAAAGGTGAAATTGAGAATGGACCTGATCAGGTAAAAGTATATGATTGTTACCCACAGCTACACTATCAGGATATAGCTCAAAGAGAAAATAACTGCCCGGCCTATGCGGTTGGTCAATATGAGCGCGTCAATGACGCCTTCACAATGCGCCTGGTCAGCCTAATGCAAGGAGGATTACATATAAGGCTCTGTTGACATGGATGAAATCGCATTGCTGCAAACTCCATACGGCCAACGTAGAATAGAATAGCCGACTGATTATCCTACTCTCTCTTGAGATAAGGAAGTCTCTAATGCTGTTTTCTAAGTTTGATCAAAGGAGACTACCTCAAGGTTTCTTTTGTCAGGTCTTGACTGTGGGATCTCTCAGTGGCTTTATGTGTTTATGCTGGAAACACAAGGGGACTTACGTTTGATTGGCAATTCCATGTATAAATTCCCGGGGACCTTTTACGGTTTTCCTTCAGGTGACGTTGGTTAATTTGAAGCTGATTTAGCAGGACTACAGATTTCTAAAAAAGGGATAAAATTGGGAGGAAAGAAAGGAAGGATAGGGAGAGAGAGAACTGTAAATTCTAACTAGGACAGCAGATTCAATCAAGCAGACAGACATCTCCAGGAAACTAAATTAGGCATCATCAGTCATTCAGACACAATGTTTGCATAAACTTAGTGCAATCTTCAAAGGAGAAACCAGATTTTCATATTACCAAATACGATATTAGAACTTCTACATTCATGATATGTATATATTTGATAATCGAACTGAATCATAAAATAGCCCAGATTAACCATGCGGAAAGGAAAAAAGCAATCAGCTATCCTCTAATGGTATGGACTGTGAAGGTTCTATCAGATGCTTGGTAAAAACTGTTGTGCGAAATGAATAGACATAATTAAAAGCTTTCAAAATTAAATGAAGAAGGAGACCATGCACTCACAAGGAAACTTGAAAGTAGTTTTAATCCATTGTATTAATTCCTGCAAATTCCTTCAGAGCTTTCGCAACAATCCAAGAACTTCCTCCTTAAATGAGGGAAAACCAGTCCCTTTAAATAGGTTTCCAAAAATGGATGAATGGCCAAGATCTAATCTAGACAAGTGGCCCAGATTCATCCTTACAAAAAGGGGGACCCACACCCATAAATGGGGGGGTAAATATCAACAACCACCCCAAAGGGAGCAATAACTACCCAAAAAAGGATAATTACAACAATTGGAATAATCCAAAAAAAGGTGTACAAAAAACTTTACAATATGTTGACCAGAAGTCAACTGTCACCTTTTTGGGACAAAAGTGCACTTTTTAAGACTTGGAGGGAAAAAGGCATTTTTGAGAAACTACTTTCTCTATTTTGGTTTCACATTCTTTCTGTAGAAACTGGTCTTCGCCATGCAGGTATTCCCGCCATAAATCACGACCTGCCGCTCATTCCTTGCGGACATATTCCTGAAACTTGATGCATAATTGGAAGAGGAGACTAAAAGGTGGCATGGGAGGGTGGCGAATTTTGTACTGCATGCCTTCGAGATACTGGTCCACGTGCCTTAAACCATCCTTCCAACTGGAGCGATTACGCTCGAAGCACAATATGTCTGAATGGAACTGACCAGCAAAACTCAAGTCTTCAATGGAATAAGAAACCTTATCTGCTCCCAACCTTTCCTCCCAATCCGGCCGGATTACACTGTCGGATAGGCCATTTATCCACCCCGAAACCATTGATCGGAGGATGGTCTTGCCTAGTTCTTGCATGTTCCCCAGAATTGCCTCACATTCGTCATTTTTTTTGTCAATAATTTCATGGGCGTCGTTCTTCATGGTGACGGTCCAGTACCATTCCTTGAGAACACTGATGCCATGGGGATATAGGATGTCAGGCAGTGTGGGAATCTGTGTATGTGTCCAGAAAAGAGCTCTTATGAGGGGAAGGGTAGAGGCCGCTACTTCATGCATGTGAAGGGATTCCCTCTTTACCTCCAACAGCCTGACTAGAGTGAGCTCTCGATGGAGAGCCATTTCCTTTACTTCTCTGAGGATCTGTTCTCCCTTTTTCTTGATGTCCTGCACCCATTCCTTGACGGCCTTTGCGGTATCCCGAATTCCTTCAAATTCAGTTTTGGTCCTTTGCGCCAATGCTATTGGGGGAATATGGGATTCAGAGGGGTTGTGTAATGGCCGTAGGAGCTTATCGATGTATCCCTCGACTTGTTCAGTACGGGCCCGATACATATCCTTTTCGGCAGTGATTTCCTCGAGCTGTCTGAGTATGTTCTACATTGAGTCCTTAAATTCCTCCTTTTCCTGCTCTTTTGTAGCTCGTCCGATGGGGACAGTCGTAATGCTATAATCTGCCAGTGTTATTTGATCTGCTGGCTTGTCCACGGGCGGGGTGGCAATATGAAGAGTGAAGTTCCTTTGCTCATCCCTGGTTATCTTAGAGTATGTTCTTGGTTTCTTCTTCCCTTTAGCTTTTGCTTGATCCATTCGTGAGAAGATGTCCTCTAGATCAATGGGTGCCTTGGTGGCGGCCCTGTGCTGAGCTCTGGCGATCAGCCACTCTTGAGGCACCGTCTGGGTTGAGGATACGGTTAAGTTAGCACCTTGTTCTCCCATGCTCTCAACCGACTGATCACAAATTAGCAGCTGTCCCGCCATCGGAGGGGTGAAAGAAGGAGGAAGCTCCTTGTTTGCATCTGAGTTCTCCCCTATTTCACTGAACAATTGTCTGACATCCTCCTGTGACGGTGGCTCCTTGGTTCCCTCGAGCTCATGAATCTCGTCTGTTCTTTGTTCCCCTTCGACAGTCGAGTCATCCTTCGCTGCATGGAGGAGTAGCAATTCGTGACGGCTCTGCTGGGTAGGTTCATGCACTTCGATCCCCTGGGTGGATGGGATTTCTCCTTCCTTTATTTGGTCACCCGGCTTGGTCGAATTGGGGCCCTTTTGCTCGGTGTCCGGCATATCTGGAGCAGGAGGATCATTGGCTTCGAATGCATCTATGTCGCTCTGGGAAGGCGGAGCAGGTATGCAATCCAATTCTATGGCGTCGTCAGACGAACTGGGGTCCTTTGAAGATGAAGTGGCCTCTGGCCTCCTTATGGGAATCTTCTCCCTTCTTGTTCTTTTGGACGTCCAAGTCCCTCTGCAAGCCTTAGCTTTCTTTCTTTTCTCTGGTTTCTCAGCTGATGTCCTTTCGTCTTCGGAAGACTGAGAGTCGAAACTGCCCATCAGATGGTAAGTAAACTGGACCCCCTCATGGACTAGCCTCTCGATCTGGTGATGTAACCATTGATCTGTGTATCTTGCCGGGGCTGCCATGACTGCTTCGAAATCCGTGATTGGGTCTTGAGACCAATCAACGCCTGGCAAAAGGTGCCTTACTGCCTCGAATTCTCGGACTTGGAGGCAGTTCCCCGAGTCTGTGAGCTGATCCGGGACCTGACGGTACTCAAAGAGTCGCATTTGCTGCACACTCAATCTAGAATATTCCCATCGCCTGACTTCGTAGTCATCGGAGCAATTTTTCCAATAATCTTCAATTGACTCCTTTGCTCTGTAGCGCCTACCGTAAGCTCTCTTCGCCAAATTGTCATGATCAAAACATTTCCTTGGGAAATGTTCCTGTAGGCCATAAGAGGCTAGCTCTGCAAGGGACTCCTCTGCTAGGGTGGGGGTTCTCAATTGGATATCATGGCTGCCTATGATCATTGGAAATGCGAATCCAGCCTGCTTGCTCTCTCGTAGTAATATGCCGGCAGGGCGTGATTGTCTTGCCACCTCCATGAGGACTACTTTATCGGTTGGGTACCGCGGAAGTCGAAGGGGGGCACCATCGAAGCCAGCTATTCGGATGTAGGAGAACCTTGGGAACTGAATGAACCAGGCCCCATACCTCTGCACTAAAGTGGTAGCTTGCTCCGAGAGCCTTATGTGTAACCCTCCCTGCATTAGCCTGACTAGGCGCATTGTGAAGGCGTCGTTGACGCATTCGTACTGACCAACCGCGTAAGCCGGGCTGTTCTTTTCCCTTTGAGCTATATCCTGGTAATGCAGCTGCGGGTAGCAATCATAAACCTTCACCTGACCAGGCCCATTCCCGATCTCACCTTTCATTATTAACCCTGGCAGTGGCTGGTTCTTTGCGAACATATAGACCAAATAGAGGTCATGGTGAAATACTTCTTTGTCTCGAGTTCAATTAGCTGAGCGTGGATGTTATCACTTATGATCTGGGCCCAGTCAAACTTAGACTTTCCGGCAAAGACCTGCTCTGTAAAATAGAACATCCACTCTTCAAAGTAGCTGGACTTAGGAAGTCCCATGACTCGGCTAAGTAAGGTGACCATGTCCCCATGTTCATTATGAAAGTCACTCCTGGGGGTCTTTTTCACAATCCTGGTGTTCGGAGGCCTTTTCTCCTTGAACCATTCTTCGTTAATCAATGCCCTGCATTGGGTCGGGTTCATATCATATGCCCCTTGCACCTCGTCCATTGCTGTAGCTATGGGATTATTTGGAAAGGGGATATCAAATGCATCACCGATAGCCTCAGGGGAGAAGTCGGCGATAGTCATATCTTCCAGAAGCACTAATCTGGACTTTGGTTCGTAATGCCGAGCAGCCTCCACTACTAATTCATAGTTCTGGATTGCTGGAGGAAAACCTGCTGCTTGGGCGATGCCACTTTCCACCATTTGCCTAGGCCTGCCATATGCATTGGGTGAGAAGACCCGATTCCTGAAGTCCTGAATATCAATGTGGCCAAGGTCGGTGTCACCAATGTTGTCCCAGACGCTCTGGACCTTCGACTCTCTTAATCCTCCCCTCTGATATTGATACTTCATTCTTTCAACTTTCCGCGGGATGTCTGATTTGGATGCTCGTGAGGTTTCGACTGCAGCGGGTGTTTTTGATGATTCTGCCACCGATTTAGGCATTTATCCTGCACAGCCAGACACGGATTACAAGGTGATACAAGAACGATAACGCGGGTTAGATAATAACAGAAGTGTTTCAACAGACCGGGATTAGTTTAAATATCATTTTGGCTAATAACTTGATTAACTTTAACAACATCATATTCCTGAAGATTTATGACTACGCATTATTACTTTCGGATTTTTTGGATTAATTTTCAACAGAGGCAAAACATGAGAAATTTGAATTTGAAAAGAGATGCAGTTTCTGGCTAAACCTCGGGAATGAATCCTAAATTTCGGATGTTCGAATAACGCTTTATAAAAAGGAGATGCAAACTCCAAGCATTTCAAATTTCGCGCATTTGCCTATTTGATTTACACATTTTAAATGACCATACGCGTTAAAGCGTACTTACCTGATGGGAGTGAATGACGAGAGATTGCCCGACCTCGTCACGCGAAGTGAACGGACGATCCTGCAAAGTTTGAATCCCAACGGTTATCCTTCCTATTTAAATTTTCGCGGTTTGGCGGATGAAAGAGGATTTATCAATTTCACACGGTTCTATCCTTGGCAATCTGAATTTTAAATGGTTGACGGGAGGGTAATGCGGCGTCTTACCTCCTTGTTTTTCGGATTTGAGAGCTCTTTCAAATTTTGAATTGCATTCTTTCTAACTTTGGATTTTGACAAATTTGGAGGCTTCAGATTTAACCTGGCTTTACTCGGTCTGCACGAAATTCGGAGCTTGGACGCTATTTGCAACTATGGAGATCTCAACCTGCTCGTTCAGTTTCTAAAAAAAACTTTCGCACTTCCCCTTCGCGGCTTTGCGTTAAAAGCTTCGGCTCTCCGTTAAAAGGGTGCGGTTTGCGCTAAAACTGGCTTCGCATTAAAAGCTTTGCGGACTTCGGACCTGGGGTTGGAAATGTGAGCTCCGCGACATAACTTCAGGGGTCCGAAGATGGGCGTTTGGTGTCTTAAATGGTCCGAAACTCGGACTTCATCAACGCGCTTCACTTTTACCTCCGCGTTTTCCTTCGTTTTTCTTTGCTCTCCGCGTTTTTCTTTGCTCTCCGCGTTAAAACTTCGGAGCTTAAGTTGGAAGTAATGAGCGCCTTAGGTTTCAAACTTTGCCTTCGTAAAAGTTCGGACCTGGGGTCCGAAAGTGAGCGCATTAGGTTTCAAACTTTGCCTTCGTAAAAGTTCGGACCTGGGGTCCGAAAGTGAGCGCATTAGGTTTTTTAAACTTGAACTTTGGACCTAAAGTCCGAAAGTAATTGCCTTATGTTTTTTGACTTGAACTTTCGTAAAAGTTCGGACCTAGGGTCCGAAAGTGATTCCTTTATGGTTTAAACTTCGTTTTTTTTTTTAAACTTCGCTCTGGGGTCCGAAAGATGCCTCGCGATATATCTTTTATCTTCGTTTTTAAAAGTTCGGACCTTAACGCGTTAAAAAGACACCGCAACCTCGGACCTCAGCACCTTTTCGGGCTTTCAGACCCTATGCATCCTTTTCAGAACATTCCGCCTTCATTAAAAACTTCGGACCTGAGGTCCGAAAATCGTTCTCCCATATTTGTGATCTTGGGGGGGGGGGGGGGGGGAATCTGTTCCTTAGAGAATTTTGGAAACTTACACAGAATGTCAGACCTCCCACCAACTTCGCCAGACTCCACAAATTCGGACTTGGGAGGCATCAGAATACCCAGGCGCTCGGCCGAGCAATTTGATCCTTTAGGAGGCGAAAATCATCTTTTGCCCGTTCCTCGCAAGGGTCGGGTAGCAAACTTTATGCAATTGGCCTTATAGCTCTGGGTTGGCGGGGTCCGTTGGTTCTTACCATCTTACGCCTATCCAAGGCAATCTTTTAAAATTTTGGAACAAAGCTTTCGGCATTCACGCCCGAAAGCCAGATCAGGCAGGAGGACTCATTGGTTCGTTACTCCAACGTCGATCAGCTTATGGACTGGTCACGAACTCGCTCGAAGAGACACGAGAAACTCTGCTTGGATCCTCGGGATAACGATCAAAAAACTCAAAACAGGAAAGGGGGACCCTTTCGGCGACAGGGAGCGTGTGCAACGCACAACAAATGGCGACTCTGCTGGAGAAATGCTCCCAGTCATTTCGGGGACGCAAGTTCGGATCGAACCTAGAATCTCTGGTTAACCACCACGATTGAGAGGAGAGAAGGAGAAGAGTCTTTCAAAACAAGATAATGTGAATAGTCAAATCAAACCACACGCAGATCGGATCAACTAGTGTGTGCAAATGGAGTTCATTCCAGCCTAGAAAAAGTTGTGGCATCAATGTTTCACTGTGTCGAGATGTCCAACGGGCTAATACTCCAAAAGCAACCTAGATAGAGCCCCGCTGCCAGCAAGCGTCTATAGCCCCGGCGGAGTTATCGCCTGTTAGCTCACAGAGATTGCTCTGTTTCTGGCAAGAAGGTTTTACCCTTTTTCTTTTTATACCGGCAGAGATGCCTGCATTCCCTTTTGCCAATTTTACGTTTAACGCTTGATTTCAGAGTGCTTTGATCGATTTCCTTTTCCTCTTTTTTTTTTTTGGCATAGTAGGCAGTGAAGCCTACGCAGGATTGAGCGTAACAGTGGTCACTGAAGCATAGCCACGGACCTTTCATCGATATAGCGTCCCTTTGATTAGCAACTGATCGTATGCAATTTTAATATGTGTTTGTGCAGTAATCACGATATTGGGGATAGGTTTTGACTAGGACAAGATTTTGTAGAGAAAGGTCGTCTAGATCTAACCGGACGTATCATGGGGTGCTCCATTAATCAAAAGTCTCCCCGAGCTTGGATTCCAAAAACAGATGGTAACAGCAATCTGGCGTCGCACCAGCGTTGTACATGGCGAAGGCCTCCTTCAAGAAAATGACAGGGGTCCCAAAGCAGAGCAGGAAAACAGGAAACTAAGCTAAGACAAGAAAGGAAAACGGAACCACTATTCACAATGAAAAGGCTTAGGGAAGCCTATGGCTGGAAATAATGCTTGAGGAATTGACCATTCATGGGCAAGGGAACGTCCTCGCCTGTTAGGGTCCTGAGTCGGAATGCATTTTCTCCCAAAATTTCTGAAATTTGAAAAGGACCGAGCCACAAATTGTCAAACTTGTCGTGCTCTCCCTTTCTTTCATGAGCTTTGTCCCAACAAAGGACAAGATCGGAAATGCGAAAGGCCTTTACTTTTGCCCGTCTGTCGAACCAACGCTTGACTACTTCTTGGTGTTTGGCAAAATTATTTATAGCGTCGTCTCTTTTTCCCTCTAAGTATAACAGCTGGGACAACCTGGCTTCCACAGCGTTATTGATTCCTAGGTATTCGCCCATGAACTGCAAAGTTGGTATTCCCAATTGTATCGGGAAGATGGGGTCAAGACCATATACTAAGTGGTCTGGAGAAGTTCCAATGGCGGCCTTGCATCGGGTACGGTCTGCCCAAAGGGCGAATCGGAGTTGGGTGTGCCAATCTCTCGGATTCTTGTCTAGGAGCCTTTTAATCACACTCAGGAGGTTTTTGTTTGTGGATTCCGCTAAACCATTACCTTGGGGATAGTAATTAGATGAAAATTTTAAAGTGATCCCGTAATTGAAGGCCCAATTTGAAAATTTTAATGACGTGAAAGCAGAACCATTATCACAAACTAGAGCGTGAGGACAGCCAAAACGTGTAATAATATTCTCCTCTAAAAATTTAATAACAGCATCAGCATTGCATTGTTTCAATGATTGAGCTTCAGACCACCTTGTGCAATAATCAGAAGCGGTTAGAATGTACCTGTGTTGCGCAGAGGAGGGCGGGTTGATCGTACCTATGAAGTCGAGCGCCCATTGGCCAAATGGTTTTACCTCTATGACTGGTCGGAGTGGCATAGCTGGGGTTCGCTCCCTTGTTGCGGATACTTGGCACACATGACACCTCTTTACATGTTCGTGGGTGTCTCGGAATAAGGCAGGCCAATAATAGCCTGCCCTGAGGATTTGGTGAGTCGTTGCTAGGCCTGACCCGTGGCCGGTTCCGAACTTGGTATGGAACTGCTCTATAATCTGGCGTGCTTCATCCTCATTTACGCACCTCAGGTAAATGCCCTCATGATTTCTGCGGTATAAGACGGCACCTTGCAGCATGAAACGGCTACTCTTCATCCTTAGTGCCCTTTTCTGCACTGGGTTGAGGTGTGATGGGCATTTCTGATTAAGAAGGTAGAAAATTATGTCATCATACCACCTGTCTGGAGAGACCTGTTCAATCAGATACTGTTGATGTACAATTCCTGAGCATTCAGACGCGAGGGTTTGCGTCAAGGCCTGACCTCGTACCAGCTTCATAGGCTAGATTTCAATGTCATATTCCTGAATGATGGTCACCCATTTGCCTCTCCTTTCTCCTAGCTCATTTTGCATCAATAATGTCTTCACTGCAACATATGGTACTATGGCATATATCTTACTCCTAAGTATATAATGCCGGAACTTCCTGATGGCTTTGACTAGCGCATAGGCCTGCTTCTCAATGTTTGGGTATCTTAGTTCAGCCTCCTTCAACGGAGTACTCATGAACGCTATCGGGTGCTCACCCCTTTCCTCCTTTCGCTGAGTTAAGATTGCTGCACAGGTGTGCTCGGAGGCGAAGGAATAAATGTAAAACGGCCTTAGGTAGTCAGGGCTTACCAGAACCGGCGCCTGGATGATTGCTTGCTTGATCTCTTCGAACGCCCTTTTGGTTACTGGGGTCCATTCTATCTTGGCATCTTTTTTCAACATATCGTTGAGAGGGCGAACTATTTCGGCAAACCCAGTTATAAATTTTCTAACAAAATTTATCTTTCCGAAATATGACTTAAGTTCCTTTTTACTTGCAGGGAGATTGATTTGCAGTATGGCCTTGGTCCTATCAGGGTCAATTGCTATGCCCTTTTCTGAGATAACATGGCCGAGGAGCTTGCCTTCGGTCACTCCGAACATACATTTCCTTGGATTTAAAGATATCCCGAATCGACGACAGCGCTGGAAAACCTTTCGTAGGTCATTCACATGATCTGCCCTTTGCTTGGAGAAAACGGTCAAGTCATCCATGTAGACGATGATGCAGTGACCTACAAGGTCTTTGAATGCGATGTCCATGGCGCGTTGAAATGTAGCCCCTGCATTGATCAAACCAAAAGGCATTCTCCGATAAGCAAATATCCCCCAGTTAGTGGTAAATGCAATCTTAAGTCGGTCCTCGTACTCGACCATTACTTGGTTGTACCCGGAGTAACCATCTAGAAAAGACATCATCTGGGATCCGTTGACCATTTGCAGGACTTCATCAAGGGAGGGCAGCGGGTAGTTATCCTTTTCTGATGCTCTGTTTAGATTACGAAAATCGACACACAGTCTGATTTCCCCGCTCTTCTTTCTTACTGGGACTAGATTAGCGACCCAGGTAGAATGTCGTACTGGAAAGACGATGCGAGCAGCCAGCAACTTCTTTACCTCTTGATATATTAATGGTTCGAGGAGGGCATTCACTGGACGTTGTCTCTGCCTGAAAGGTTTTGAATCTGGCTTGAGGGGTATGGTATGAGTTATCACAAATGTATCATAGGTTTTGAGATCCTCATAACCCCAAGCGATGATATCTGGGAATTCCCTCATATTTTTGAGGATTCCGTCTCTTTCTTGGGGCCTACACACTTTGCCAATCAGTACGTTCTTTTGATTTCTTGCGTGCCGATATTGATTTTATCACAGGCGCCTCCTTCTGCAGTGCCTTCTTTGCGAGACTTGAGCTGGTCCCAGTCGAAAATTCATTCTAACTGCACCATACCTTTGGGGATCGTATTTGTTCTAAGATTCAAGACCCCCTCTATGTCGATCTCGGCTTCTTGAGGTTCTTCCTCATCTATAATCTGAGTTGCAAACACATCTGAGCTTGTAATGAAGTCAATGATGTGTTTGTCATCATCGAACACCTGAAAATTAGTAACGTTGTCTGGGACTGATGGAACTGAGGCTAACTCTACTGTAAATTTCTTCAAACTTTGCATTGATAGTGGCTCAAGCGTGCTTGCGGCCTGGGCTAACGAATCAGCGACCTGGTTTTGTGACCTGAATATGGTCTTGATGTTGAAAGCATCAAAGCTTTCCATTATGTCCCATACACGATTGCGGTAAAGGCTGAGTCTCTTGTCATGGCAGGTGTATTGTCTTCGAACTTGCCGGACTACTACTTCGGAATCTCCGAAACAATGCAGGATCTGGGCTCCCTTTTTGGTGGCTAATAGCAAACCGTGAATTAAAGACTCGTATTCTGCTATATTGTTGGTGCAGTGAAACTGTAGCCTGTAGGAAGCTAAATAGGTTTCACCAGTAGGGCTTATCAGTTCTACCCCTGCTCCAGCCCCTCTCTTGGATTTAGAGCCATCGAACCTTAAGGTCCAAGTCTGATTTGGGCTGGTAACCTTGCTTGCAGCGGTTGCCGGACCTATAATTTCATACTTTTGCCGCTCAGGGGGTGTGGTGACTTCCAGCTTGAGAGTATGAGTTTGTAGCACCTCTGAATGTCTCTTGCATGCCTGACTCAACGCTGCCCTACATAGTGAACAAGTTGTTTCTGAATGGGCAGCATTGTGAACTCTACACCAACTGGTTAGGAGCAAATTCGCAATAGAATCTTGATAGTTAAGCTAGGACGTTGGTCCTTCACATTTGCAAAAGAATTCCCTGAGGCTGCCGAATAACTCACCTTCCTCTGGCGAAGGGCCTCCTTATCATAATTTTCTGCAATTTGTCCGAAATTTTGGACTGGGTTTGAGCATTGTACCAATAAGACTGCGTTCATTGACCCGACGTCTGCCCTATATGTGCCCAGGTCTGATTCTAAGAATAGGGTTTCATTCGCCTGATTATATTCCGTAATCATCAGCTTGAGCCGGGGTTCGGATTCAATCCGGATCTGATTTGCTACCCCTCTCCATGGTAGCCACATATGGGTGAAACTAGAATGCAGCCAGCCATTCAGGACACGGGTCCAATCTCGGCTGAGTAGCATGCCATAGGCCCCCGGGATGTCCACCACTTGAATATCGATGTACATCTGAATACGTGGATCAGTTGTTAGTTGCATGTGTATGTTGTTTAGCTCGCCCACTACAGTTACTTCAGATTTGTCCAACTGGGTAACCTTTCGGTTAGTCTTGGTGGGGGTCAGGCCTAAAGCACTACATACTGACAAGGGAATAACATTAGCTGAAGCTCCCGAGTCAATGAGGCAATTGTGCAAGTTCTTACCAAAGATTCGGAGAGTTAATAGGAAAAGGGGGGGTTCTAGCTTTTCGGTGAACAAGCTTATTGTAGGCTCCGATGGTAAGGTATCATTGTTCATGATTGAGATATCCTGAGTCCTTCCCCGTGCACGTGCTCCAAAGCCAGCCTCCATAGGTTGATCATTTTGGAACTCAGGTGGTGCAGCATAATTCACTGTTGCACCCCTAGGAGTTGTTGGTCCTCTCACCTCACCGCTGATCTTCTGGGGTTGTCCTTGTACTATTCTCTGTCCGGAGTGGTCGTCCATTCCTTTGGACTGAGTCGGTGTGGGTTCCTTAAGACTATTCAAGACCATGTCCCTGACTTCGGAGACTTTCATTAGTTCAAAAAAGGGTAAGTTGACTTTCATCTTTTTGAATTCGTCTGCCACCAATTGGCCTAGCCAAGCAATCTCTATATTGCTGGACGACCTATCACTGGAGCCTGGATTTGTGACGGTAATTGGCTGGCTCTGCGGAACGAGCATTCTTGGCTGGGGGGGGGCCTTCTGGGACTGCCCTTGGCTCGCATACTGTTGCGATGCCTTTGGATAACTTGGGTTATTACTAGCATTCTGATCTGGAGGGACCTGGATGTTCTTGGGAGGTGTGGAAGTGGTGTAGGGGCTGTTGTTGCTGTTCTGGTTGTTGTTGTTGTAATATCCCCGATTTGCGCGCTGGTACTGCTGAAATGCATTTACATCGACGGGCTGATTCGGGTCGGCCACCTCATTTTCATCCTGATTGGGGAAGAAAAATGGAGGAATGTAGGTTTCTAGAACAAGTGCAGTATCATACCTCGGTGATGGCACTATTTCAAATCCAGAGGGAGGGAGCACCGGTTGAGGTATTGTGTTCTCCACCTCCCGCTGGAATATGCTGGCAGCAACCTGAAATTCGTCGCATTGTAACTCTGAGTGTTGGTTAGTGTTGTGTAACCTGCACCAGTTAGAAAGCGCTGCCTCTGCCAAAAATACCGTATCTGTTGGCCTGTTTTCTAATACTGGCGGATTGTCGAGCGGAGTAGGCACTCCTCCGTTGTTGGGACGGGTGTTCCATGTCCTTGCGGGTCTTTGATATCCTTGATTCTGGTATTGACCCTGGTGCTGACCCTGCTGTTGGTTCCTTTGATTATTCTGCAACTGATTATTCTGATTTCGCAGATAAGTAACTTCAGAGGACAGCCTTTTCATTTGGTCAGTCAGTTCCCACATTTCATCCTTCTCCTCTTGGGTTCTTGATGACACAGTGGTATTTTGCAGATAGATGGGCTGCTTAGGAAGGATTTGGGATATAGGTGGTCCTGGATGAAGTACCAGTTGACTGGTGGGCTGCTGAGGCTGATATGCCGATTGTGGGATTGGGTTTAAAATGGGCGTTTGGTGGGCCAAAGCCTGACTAATTCCCTGAACTTGGCTGGACGCAGCAGGGGGTCCTAATTGCATCAAGGGCCCGGCGATATTTTGGCCTAGTCCCTTACTAATTTCCATAGCCTTAGCATAGGCCTCAGTTAGTGTAGTCGGCGCAGGATGTGATTGTCGGACGAACATGGCTGTTAAATAATCCAGCGCTGAATAGTAGATTTCTCTTGCCGAAGCATCACTCACCACATATGGATCCTGCAATCGGGTGAAAGCCTTATGGAACCTGTTGTTAAAGGAACTTATAGGCTCGTGTTCCTGTCTCTTGACTTCTACAAATTGCCTGTACAGCTTCGTGGGGGTTATAGGGATGCCATATTTTCCTGTGAAGGCTCTCTTCAACTTCTCCCAAGAGTCGATAGAAGATACCGGTAAATGGATGAACCAGTAAAATGCGTCTTCACCTAATGAATAAGGAAAAAGCCTGCATGCAACATCCGCGTATTCAATTCGCCTATTGCGCAACGAATCCTCAAATATTTTGATATGCTCTTCCGCTGTCCTGTTTGGGTCATTTGGATGAAAAACAGAACAAAACCTGTCCGGGCTCTTGGGCATATCATGGTAAGCTGGGAAAATTAGCAGTGACGGGTTGTCTACCAACCATGTGGCACCATTTGGAGCAGGTGGATTGTGCGCCATCTGTGGCTGAGTTATCTGTGTTGTGATAGGAACTGGAGTTGTAACTGCTGGAACTGTAAAAACTGAACTCCCTGGAACGGCGAACTGCTGATTCGCCGAGCTGGACTCACTGGGGTCTGAAGTCTGGCGATAACCCCTGCGTCTGTAGAACTGAAAACCAGTAAATCTCTCCCGTTCTGGGCTTGATTTTTGGACTCTTTCAAATCTTTCCGGAGAAAAAGACCCAATTCGTTCCAGCGTGAGTTGTCTTTGGAGTTGATCTTGTGGATGTGGTGCGGATCCTTCTCTGGCTGAGGAGGGTTAATGGGCAGGCCCGCTGTTACACATACTAGAGCGAGGGAAAGAAAACAGCCGGATTTCCTTGAGGAATTGCTTGCGGATGGCGGCGATCCGTTGCGTTTCCAGATTTTCTTTAATCACCACCTCTATTGCCAAACCCTTCTGCTCTTCCTGGTTGATAGTGCGGCTTACCTGTCCGAAAAGGGGATGATCTTCCTCTGACATCCAAGCTAGGGAGTGTAACTAATCCACAATGTATGACTGATTCAGCCCCTGATCTGGCTATGCAAGGGGAAGGTTACGTGGGTATTCATAGGGCAACACCACGCTGCATCTTGAGCTGCCTTCCTAGTATCTGTTGTACGCAAGAAAGGGTAAAAGCTGATTCTGCGTCTCCCTTTCTGAGAGTAGGCTGATATGATCTTTGAGCTAAACTTCTCGGAAGGCCCTCCTTCTAGCGCCAATTCATTTGTTGTGCGAATCGCACACCCATCCCCGTCTTGGACAGGGACCCCCTGGTTTTGTGCCTTTCTGTCTTTGCGAAAGAGGAAGGGGATACAAAGGATCAAGTTGGTGAGTGATGGAGTCGGGAATGTCATCTTGATCTCCAAATGCCCTGAAATTTGGCTAAGTCTGGAATTTCCTGATCCTGAAATTTGGCTAACTCTAAAAAACTGAGGAAACCTCCAAAAACTAGAATTTGCAATATAACTCCTGGAGGGCCGAAACCACTCTCAAACATCCTGAAAGTATATATGGAATATAACTACTTATACTTAAATGTTATATTCCATATGCTCAATTTCGGACCATGCAGCCAAAAGTTGAAAAGTTAAAAGTTGCCAAACGACCCTCAAGGTCCGAAATTCACTTTAAACATCATTTTCGGACCCTAGGGCCAAAATTTCTAAATATGACAAAATCGCAAAAAGTGTTTCAAGGTCCGAAAGTCCGAAAATCACTTAAGTTGTCCAATTTCGGACCCTAGGCCAAAAAGTGAAAAAGTTAATAAAACTGGCAGGAGGTCCGAAAAAGTGAAATGTTGCAAACGTGCCTTCAGGTCCGAATTTCACTTAAAGCACCAATTTCGGACCCTAGGGCCGAAATTCGAAGTTTCTTCTAAATTTCCAAACGCGTTTTTAGGTCCGAAAAGTGAAAACGCGATTTTGCAAAATATGTTGCAAGGTCCGAAAACCACTTAAGCGCCCTCATTTTCGGACCCTCGGAGGTAAATGGAAAGTGCGTCGAGTTTAGGAAACACAAAAAAAAAAAAACGCGTTTTAGATCCGAAATTTACCAAAAGCGCTTCAAGCCCCGAAAGTCGTTTAAAGTGTCCATTTTCAGACCATGGGGCGAAATCGAAAAAAAGGTATAAAGGTGCGAAATCCTACAAAGCTCCTCCAGGTCCGAAGTTTGCCTTGGACACCCATTTTCGGACCCCAGCCCCGAAATTTTAAAACCCATCAAATTTGTAAAACGCCTTCAAACTCCGATTTTGTAAACATGTTTAGGTCCGAAGTTCACTTATATTGCAAAAGGAGGTTTAGCTCCGAAAATGAGAGTTCGCCAGAAACGTGAAAAGCTCTGAAAATACACTTAAGTGTCCATTTTCGGACCCTAGGGGCGAAATGTTTGAAAATCGCAATTTTTGCAAAATATGTTGTAAGTCCGAAAACACTTTAGATGCTCATTTTCGGACTTTGGGGAGAAGACTAAAAATGTGAAGAGTTGCAAAGTGGCCCTTAGCTCCGAATTTGCCTTTAAAATTTGCAAAATATATGTAAGCTCCGAAGCTTGCAAAAGGATGGCAAAGGTCCGAAATTCGCCTCAAGTCCTCAAACTTCGGACCCATGAGCCAAAAGTGAAAGGTTTTGAAAATTCAAAAGTTCAAATGCTTCGAATTTGCAAAGAACGCCAAAAGTCCGAAGTTTTTGCAAATTTCAAAAGGTGTCCTCCGTTCTCCGAAATCCAGAAAAGCATGAGAGTTAGAGTTTTAGAATCTGCGGAAGCTCTTCAAACCTCCAAAATCGCGCCATAAACCCATTTAAAATGTCCAAGACTCCAAAGGTGAAATACGCAGAAGTAAAAGACCAAGGATCAGATTTCACAATCGAAGAAAAAGAGAAGCATTTTCAAGATACATCTCGCAAAGAGCTTCTCAAGCCAGACGTCGTAATTAAATTTAATGTTTGTTAAATTAAATTATTTAATTGTTCAAATTGATTTAATTAAGTGAAATTGGTTGATCGCAGGACGTCATCGAAGAACCAGGAGAAAGACCTGAAACGCAAATCGAGGAAGGATCGCAATTCAAGGCCAGGCGCTGAAGATTGGAAAAGAAAAGATGCAGGAGCGCAAGAGCAACCAAACATTGGGAACCATGCCGCTGAACAAAGATGAGGTCCACCACCAGGACCACAAACCAAAGAACACTCTGAATGCTGCAAGTTTATGCATTCTCAAAAAGCACACAGTTGGATTTAAGTCCAGAAATTCAGTTTTAAAGCTGAAAGTGCTTTATTGTAAACTGCCTATGGGTCCCGTGCAAGATATTTTTGTGGATAACTATTCCCAACCACCAAGAAGATTGGATAGACCTGAATTAAAGCCAAATAGTGGCAGGTAGTTGAGATAGTTGCTGGTTGGATAACTGAGAATTAATTCGGCATTGGTCAAGGCTGTCAGCTTCTGGAAGACAGATCAGGACCCTTGGATGCAGTCCATCCTGGCCTCTGATTCAAAATTGTAATATCTATAAAAGGCAGAGGCCTTTCTTCTGTAAAGAGTTAGATTGTTAGAGATTGAGAGATTGTTAGATAGTGAGATGGTTAGATAGTTAGATTTTAGAGTTAGAATAGGTTAGATCTTAGCAGTAGCATAGAGATGCTGCAGAAATTGTTGTAATAGGCAGTCGAAATCAATATATAAACATTGATTTGGTATTTATTGTCTTGTTTTCATCCTGTTTGCATGGTTTCTTTCAGCATTTTAGATAGATCTTTCTATTTTGGGTGTGCAGGTATTTGATAGATTCAGGCTCATACCACTGAGGATATGTTGATTGTGTATCCTTTTGTGTGGTTAAAGCCTTCGATTGTGCTTAGTTCAATTGCAGGTGTCCGTCTGAGCTGCACCAGAATTGGGTGCTTAGCCGTGCGTCTCTAATCTGAAAATCTTCCAAGTCCCTTTGAAGATTGCACCGTTCCTGCAAGGTTGTGAGCCATTCTGGCCAAGCAGGAATTGGTTATGTTGAATTTGTCTATCCGCATACCCGTGTTGTTAGTTTTAGATCTCCTAAACCTTTCCTTTTGCTCTTTATTGCGTAATTCGAGAATCGCAGCAGACTAGCTTGTTGCAAATCGTAAGTCCCCTTGTGTTTCCAGCATAAACACATCAAGCCACTGAGAGATCCCGCAGTCAAGACCTGACAAAAGAAACCTTGAGGTAGTCTCCTTTGATCAAACTTAGAAAACAGCATTAGAGACTTCCTTATCTCAAGAGAGAGTAGGATAATCAGTCGGCTATTCTATTCTGCGTTGGCCGTATGGAGTTTGCAGCAATGCGATTTCATCCACGTCAACAGGCTCTCAGAGCAAGCTACTATTCTAGTACAGAGATATGGGGCCTGGTTCATCCAGTTCCCAAGGTTCTCCTACATCCGAATAGCTGGCTTTGATGGTGCCCCTCTCCGACTTCCACGGTACCCAACCGACAAGATAGTTCTTATGGAGGTTGCAAGGCAGTCACGTCTGGCAGACAGCTTACTCAAGGACAGGAAGTAGGCTGGATTCGCATTCCCCATGATAATAGGCAACCAGGATGTCCATCTAAAGACCCCATCCCAGGCAGAGGAATCCTTTGCAGAGCTGGCCTCCTATGGCCTATAGGAGCATTTTCCAAGGAAATGCTTTGATCATGACAATCTGGCAAAGAGAGCCTATGGCAGGCGATACAGAGCAAGGGAATCAATTGAAGATTATTGGAAAAACTGCTTTGATGACTATGAGTTCCGAAGGCGCGAATATTCAAGGCTGAGTGTGCAGCAAATGCGACTCTTCGAATACGGTTGGGTCCCAGATCAACTTAGATTCAGGGAATTGTCTGCAAGTTCGAGAATTTGAGGAAGTAAGGCATCTTTTGCCAAGCGTTGATTGGTCGCAAGACCCGATCACTGATTTTGAGGCAGTGATGGCAGCCCCAGGAAGATATACAGACCAATGGTTGCATCAGCAGATTGAGCGACTAATTCATGAAGGAGTCCAGTTCACAAACCACTTAATGGGTAACCTTGATTCTCAGTCCTCCGAAGACGAGGGAACTTCTAGTGCACCTAAGGAAGAGATTGAAAAGCCTGAGAAGAGGAAGAAGGCTAAGACCAGTAGAGGAACTCGAACATCCAAAAGAACAAGAAGGGAAAAGATTCCCATTAGGAGACCAGAGGTCACTTCATCGTCAAAGGACCCTAGTTCGTCCAATGATGTAGTAGAACTAGATTATATACCTGCTCCGCCTTCCCAAAGTGATATTGATGCATTTGGAGTTGATGATCCTCCCGCACCCGACATGCTAGACATCAAGCTAAGAGCCATTGAATCAGTCGAACCAGATAATCAAATTGAGGAGGGAGAGATTCCATCCACTCAGGGGATCGAAGTACATGAACCCACCCAACAGAGCCGCCATGAATTGCTTCTCCATAACACTACCAAAGATGACTCCACTGTTGAAGGAGAGCAAAAGACAAATGATACCCGCGGGCTCGAAAAGACTAAAGAGCAACCATCACACGAAGGCACCAGACAATTGTTCAATGAAGTGGGAGAAAACTCGGTTGTGAGCAAAGAACTTGACACCTCCTCTACCCCTCCTATAACGGAACAGCTGCAAATTTGCGATGAGACGGTTGAGAACATCAAAGAACAGAGTGCAAATTTAACCATTGCATCAGCCCAGACTGTACCTCAAGAATGGTTAATTGCCCGAGCCCAGCACAAGGCCGCCACCAAGCCACCCATCGATTTGGAGGACATCTTCTCACGCATAGACCAAGCTAAAGCCAAGGGGAAGAAAAAGCCCAAGGCATATTCTAGAATGACCAAAGATGAGCAAAGGAACTGTACTCTTCACATCGCCACCCTACCTGTAGACAAGCCAGCAGATTAGATTACACTGGCAGATTATAGCATCACGACTGTCCCTATCGAACGAGCCACTAAGGAATAGGAAAAGGAGGAATTCAAGGATTCAGTGCAGAACATACTCAGGCAACTTGAAGAAATAACAGCTGAAAAGAACATGTATTGAGCTCGTGCTGAGCAGGCCGAGTGGTACATTGATCAACTCCTGAGACCATTACACAATGCTTCTGAATCCCACATTCCCCCGACGGCATTGGCACAAAGAACCACGACGGAATTTGAAGGAGTACGGGATACTGCAAGGGCCGTCAGGGAATGGATACAAGGTATCAAAGGGAGGGGAGAACGAATCCTTGAAGAAGTAAAAGAAATGGCCCACCATCGAGAGACCACCCTGGTCAGGTTATTAGAGGTAAAAAGGGAATCCCTCAAAATGCATGAAGTGTCTGCCACAACTCTTCCCCTCGTAAGAGCTCTCTTTTGGACCCAGGCACAGATCCCCACACTCTCTAACATCCTGCACCCCCATGATATCAGCATTTTCAAAGAATGGTACTGGACTATCACCATGAAGAATGACACAAGAGAAATCATTCATAAAGAACACGATGCATGCGAGGCAATTCTGAAAGACATGCAAGAACTCGGCAAGACGATCCTCCGATCAATGGTCTCAGGATGGCGAAATGACCTGTCCAAGGATGTGATACAACCGGACTGGGAGGAAAGACTAGGGACGGATAAGATCACCTATTCCGCTAGGGACCTAAGTTTTGCTGGTCAATTCCATTCAGACATGTTGTGCTTCGAGCGTAATCGTTCTAGCTAGAAAGATGGTTTGAAGCACGTAGACCAATACCTTGAGGGCATGCAGTATAAAATTCGTCATCCTCCTATGCCTCCATTCAATTTGCTATTCCAATTGTGCCTCAGGTTCCAGGAATATGTTCGTAAAGAACGTGCAGCAGGTCAGGACCTTTGGCAAGAATATTTGCATGGTGAGGATGAATTCCTGGAAAAAGGATGTGAAGCAGAAAAAGAAAAAGTGCTCTCCTAAAGTGCTTTTTTCTTTTGAATTTTGAAAAGTGCACTTTTTGGCCAAAGGGTCATATTTGACTTCTAAGTCAACTATAAATGTAAACTTTATGAGTGTGCACCCTTTTGGATTATTTTGGATATGTTTTAATTACCTTTTTGGGTAGTTATTACTCCCTTTGGGATAGTTGCTGATATTTACCCTCCATTTATGGGTATAGGTACTCTTTTGTATGGATGAATCTGGGCCACTTGTTTAGATTAGGTCTTGGCCATTCATCCATTTTTTAAGCCTATTTAAGGGGATTGGTTTTCCCTCATTTTGTAAAAAGTTCATGGATTGTTGCTGAAGCTCTGGCGAAATTTACAGGATTTAATACAAAGTTAAGACTGTTTCAAGTTTCCTTGTGAGTGCATGGTCTCCTTCTTCATTAATTTAGAATTTTCAGTTATGTTTCTTTCATTTATATAGCATTTTATAGATAAAAATCTGATAGAATCCTCGCTTATCATACCATTAGGGGATGACTAATTGTCTTTCCTTCTGTATGGTTAATCTAAACCTTTCGTATGCTTAGTTCAATTATTGAATGCTCACTGAATGAAAGTTAAAGTTCTGATGTTATATTTAGTAGCACGAAAACTCAATTTTCCCTTGAAGATCGCACTAGATTGATGCAAGTATTGTGCTTAAATGGCTGGTAATGCTTAGTCTAGTTATTTGGATGTGTCTGTCTGTTTTCTGAATATGCTATCCTAGTTAAGTAATTTAGACTTTCTATACCTCTCTCTCCCTATCCCTCTTTTTTCTTTTTTTTTACCAAGAAGAATCCGCAGTCCTGCTGAAACAGTATCATGCAACTGAAACCAATCGATAAACGAAACTGTTAAAGTTTTAGGGAACTCATCCAGCAATTGCCTATTTTACCATAAGTCCCCTTGTGTTTCCAACAAAACACATCAAACCACTGAGTAATCCCACAGTCAAGACCTCCTGACAAACGAAACCTTGAGGTCGTCCCCTTTGATCAAATGTGAGAAACAACATTAGGGATTTCTTTATCTCAAGAGAGGATAGGATACTTAGCGAGTACATTCTACTCTGCGTTGGCTGGATGGAGTCGTAGCAATGCGATTTTAGACACGTCAACACATAGAAGTTGGAGAAATCAATAGAACAAAATCCCCCCCATTATTTGACCTAAGAGTTTTGATGGGACATCCTGACTCTTTTTCAACTAAGGCCTTAAACTTTTGATATTTGATAAACACTTTTGATTTGTTTTTAAGAAAAAAACACCCCCATTCTTCTACTGAAGTCATCGACAAATAACGAAAAATACCTGGCACTAGTGACTAATACAGTGTTCATCGATCAACAGACATCTACATGAACTAGTTGCAACCTTGGAGGCTCTCCAAGCATCGCCATCTAAGAAAGGAGTCTGATGCTACTTTCCTGCCTAGCATGCTCCACAAACACCATGACTTTGTGACCAAATCTCAAGTAACCCAACAACCAAACCCTCCCAAGCCAACTACGAGAGATAATGAAGATTCAAGTGCCCATACCACTGATGCCAAAGAGTGTTGATGGATGAACTCTTTGCTGCCATAGCATACTCCTAAGAATCATCAATGTCAACAAATCTATAAAAACCATGATCCTCAAGGCCAACAACTACTATAGTGCGAGTCTCCTTGTCACCAATGTTGCACTTGTGTGCACTGAAAATGACATCTAGCTTCGGACAATGGCACAATATGTGACTAACTAGGAGAAGATTTAGTTCCATGCTAGGAAAATGGCATACATTGAGAAATAACAATTTTCTCCCTCCAAATTGAATCTAAACGTTGCCCTTGCCAACAATAGTATACTCTTCTCCTCCAAAAATCACAAAATCATTGAAAGTCATGTACTCTAAGAACCAATCCCATCAATTCATGAAATGATGAGAAGCTCCAAAGTCAATGTACCAAGCAGATGATCTAACATGATCAGTTGGTCTTTTGGCCATAAAAGCATAAAATGTAGACTCCTTCTGCTCAGTATGCTTTGCAACATGGGCCTTATGTTGAGACCCTCCTTGTTTTGATTGCTCAAACACCATTCATTTCCTGCAATCCTTCTTCATATAACCAAACTTGTGACAGTAGTTGCATGTAATATTCTTCTTGGAGTTCTCCTAAGGTTTGCCTTGTCCTTTTGGCTAGAAGGACTTGCCTCTGCCTTTGTCCTCATCCAAGGCTTTGGCAGTGAATGCCTGTTTAGTGGAGGATGTGCTACTGCTATTGCCAAACTATTGTTTCCATCTATCCTGCTGCAAAAGCTTGTTGCAGAGGACAAGAAACTTGAGATCAACACTAGTGGAAGTAATATTGAGTGTCTCAATAAAATGCTCGTATGATCAAGGCAAGCTTTTCAGCATAATCACTACCATGTCGTCTTCTTCCATTTTGCGACCAATAGCTTCCAGCTGATCATGTATATCCTTGATCTTTGTAAGATGCTCCTATAGAGACATCTTATTGTCCATCATTATGGAAAACAACATGTTCTTCAGAAAGAACGTTTGGCTTTTGTCAAACGTTTCATGGTCCTTCAAATGTTGCCAAATCTCTAGAGCGGTCTTACTAGACGAGACTTGAGAGAGTTGATCATCAATGATGGATAATTTGATGAGCATGACTACTTCTCAATTGCACTCATCATATTTTTCTTGATCTTTTCCCACAACTAAAGGTCAAGTCGTAGTACCCAAAACGACCTCATCAAGGCATCACTATTCAAAGACAGTTAGCATGCACTATTTCCACATGTTATAATTGTGGCCATTGAACTTTCGACTTCTCTCCAGCATGATGTTCATCAAAGGCACCATCTCACTAGCTATCCAATGCACAAAAAAACGAAAAGGCCACTGCAAAAGATTGATGGAAAGGTCAAAAATCAGTCAACCCAACAGCACTTGCACAAATCCCAAGGTGCATAGATCCTAAGGAGCAATTCAAAAAAAACCCTAATTTTTATTCCAAAAAAATAGTCAAAAACATGTGGCAAAAAACCCTGGCCGCAAGAACTTTGAAGAGAACCCACGAATTATCTTGAAAATTTGCAAACCCTAGCCATATGTAGAAAACACGTTGTTATGTCTTAGACCAACCCATGAAGAAACCCACAAAATTTGTAAAGGTTGTGTGATGAAACCAACCTGCCTGGCAAGGAAACAAAAAACCCATCACCATCTATAAAAAACCAAAGAAAAAATTCACACGGCTTGTGTGTTCTACCTGTCGCAAGTAGAAAAGAATTGCGAAAAAACCTTTGCACCAAATACACAGATACGTCTCAAAACGTGGTCACAACTAGTGCAAAGCCCGCATGTTTTGACAGAGAGTCGATGTGGGTTTTAAAAAACCATTGCAGAAGAGAACGGAGAAAAAAAAAACAAAGAGGCCATTAGTGCATAGAGTCGTGATTTGCAAAACACCTTGAGTTGTTTTGACAAAAAAGCAAATGAAATATTCTACAAAGAAATCGTGATTTATCACTATATAAATCTGCAATTTTCAAACAAAAAAACCTTCGAATTTTAAAAACACAATTTTTGTTTGTAATTTTTTTTTTTTAAAAAGGCTTTTGAAAACTACATTTCAGGATAGCCACGAAGTTTTTTCTTGATTAAAAAATTTGCCCAAAAATTCTAAATGGCTCCAATACCATGAAATGGTAATTGCTTGATTGAATAAAGAAAACAAAGTTGTACATATAGGCAATTACATGACGATGTATCTGAAAGAAACAATCGTAAACAAAAGCAAAAATAGAAAAAAACTAAAAATAACTACTATACACTAAACGACCATCAAATAGTAATTAAATACTCTAATAAAGGATGGATGGGTAACTTCAAGAGAAAGGCTTCAAAAGGGGAATTGTGGATAGCAATCTTTGTAACAAAAATGAAAGAGATGATTTTTTGATTGTTGTGGTCTATGGATGATATCATTTTTGGAGGTAGCAATGACAACATTTGCCAAGAATTTGCCACAAATATGCAGGAGTTCAAAATGTCAATGCTTGGTGAGTTGTCCTTCTTCCTTGGGCTGCAAATTTTCCAATCAAATAAGGGAATATTTATTTCACAAACGAAGTATATTAAGAAGATGTTGAAGAAATTCAGGATGAAAGATTGCAATCTAGTGAACGCCCCCCATGATTATCAGATGCAAATTAAGTAAGGATGATGAATCTCCTAAGGATAATAAAACTCTATGCAAGTCCATGATTGGAAGTTTATTATATGTTACAGCTACAAAGCTGGATATTATGCAAGCAATTGGTTTGGTGGCGCAATTTCAAGCAACACCAAAGGAAACTCATGTACAAGTAGTCAAAAGAATATTCAAATATCTAAAGGGTGCTATGGATTATGGGTTGTGGTATCCAAGAGGTGAAGATTTCACCCTTATAGCATATACAGATGCAGATTGAGCCAACAATACTGATGACAGAAAAAGCACAAGTGGAGCAGCATTTTTCCTTTGTAACAATCTTGTATCTTGGTCGAGTAAGAAATAGGCTTCAATTTCTCTATTTACAGCAAAAGCAAAATATATTGCACACAGGTTCTATCAATGAAACAAAATTTGAAGGATATTGAGGTTGAGTATGAGCATCCCATCTCCATATTCTATAACATTATGATTGCAATCAACATCTAGAAGAATCTAGTTATGCACTTGAGGACAGCACATTCCAATTAAGTACCATTTCCTAAGAGAGCAAGTGGTTGATCAACAAGTAAAGTTGGAGTACATAACTACAAAGGAACAGATAGCAGACATCTTCACAAAACCCCTTCCAAAATAGACTTTTGAGTTCCTAAGGGAGAAATTGGGAGTGATATCACTCTCATCTATTCACGAAGTTCTTCAAGGAAAGCTTGTGTTCAGGGGAGCTATTCATTCTCTTATCTTTTGACCCCAAAAAGCCTTTTACCATTGATGTCAAAGGGGAAGCATTTCAATCAAGGGGAGATGTATGTTCCTGTTGCATTAACAGATTATTTCTTTGCAGGGTTGCCATCAATGACAAATGAGGAGATAGTTGGAAATTTGTTGCCAATTAGTGTCAAAGTGAATATTATTGTCACAAAAAGAAGTGTTGAAGCAAAATTTGGGCCAAAGCAAGATAGAAGTGATGAAATTAAATTAAATGTCCATATTTTTGGCGCTCTTCTTAGAGATTATTTATTGCAAGTTAATGTTGATTTTAGTTGATGATATGGGCCAACCCACCTTTAGGTGGCACCCATGTCAAGAGGTTTCTTTTAAATTAAATAAGATATATCTTTTGTTGGCCAACTTCTTTGAGGCTAGCACCCTCCTTAGATAAGGTAAAATTAAATCAAATAAAAAAAGGGTTTACAGGGACAACCCGCCCCCCCCCCCTCTTGGTTTGAGCGCCCTCATTGGCAATGCAAACAAAGAAATTATATTAAATTCTCTTGACCGACCTGCTCGAAGTGATGTGACTATTTGAAGGGGTGTTTTGGTTGGTATAAATAAGAATTCATTTGGAGATCTTTTCTCAAGCAATTAAATGAATATTATTCCTATTCAAAGCTGTTTTTGAGCAGACCTTTAGAGCAGATCAGAGGAGTGCCTATAAGCATATATTGGTGAAGACTATTGCAAACTTATGAGCAGATTGTTTCAGATTTTTTGAGCAAATTGTTTCAGACCTTATGAGAAGAAATTGTTGAAGAGTATGAGCAGACCTTGAAGTTGAATTATTGCAGACCTATGAGCAGAATTTCTTGAAGATCATAAGAAGATTTAAGAAGCAATTTTTTCGCAGATTTGTGAAGGATCAAATCTCATTCAAGAAAACGATGAAGCACTTTACACCTAATTCTTTTGGAGGTTGGCGTGCCTCATTTTCAAAGAGATTGGTGTCTCTTGTTGAGTTGATGCTTAGTTGTGGGGATTGGTGTCTCCAATGGGTTTGTGCCTACAAAATTTGTAAGAAGTTTCTAATATAAGCATTATTTTGCTGTGGTTTTCTCCAGCAAGGGTTTCCACAGAAATCGTGTGCTCTTGTGTTTCTACTTGCTAGATCTTGCATTTGTGGTTGATTAAATTTTGAAGTATTGCTATTATGACTAATCAAGTTTTTTTTTATATCAAATATAAGAAAAAACAGTTACAATATCACTTTTATCGTAACAATATCAGACACTCCATGTCAAGGAGATGATAAATATACTATCCGACTAACAGTCTAATATAAACTAAGTCCTACGCCTTTGAACAAAAAGTCAAAAAATCACAGACAGTGACCCAAACACAAAAAGGGCCCTATACATCAACACATGTACAAAAAGAGCCATGTACATATGAATTTTGTGCCTATACATTGAGGACTAAAAAAATGGACTCTATACCTATACATCCGTATGTTTCCTATACAAGAAACTGACATAAACATAGACCTCATATATCTAAGACATTGAATCATAGACGATAAACATGTTTTAGTCTTCAATCCATACTGTCCACCCTAAGGGACCTTCCATCCATATGATACTCTTGATCCAATTCACCACTCCAATTGAAGCTAACTGTTGAGCCTGATACTGCCTTTCCACACACTTGCCTTCATTAATCTCATTCATGAAGGCCTCCAAAGCGTTAACAAATGGAGATCTCTCTATCTTGAGTTTGGACCATGTGTAACCGTGAGACAGCTCTAAGAGATATATTTTGGTTGTGCCATCCTCAATGAATCTCTCGAACTTCTTCTTTGCAAGACTCATAACAATGGTGACCTGCATTTCAACATCGTAAACAATGAGTCTTCTTAAAGACTCAATAAGCAGCCTACCCTTACCCTGCAATTTCTCCTCATTCCTAATGGACCAAATAACCCAAAGTATCTCACATGATAAAATAGACCAAAACAGATTACTATCCTTTTTTATGCCATTAATGAAACCAAAACAACATCATAACAAGAGAATTTATCAGAAAAATTGATCCCAAAGATGTTCCAAATTTCTTTAGCTATAACATAGTCAAAAAAGATATGCATAGTAGATTCAGTAACTCTGCAAATACTACAAACATCATTAGTCTATTGTTTATTTTTAATAGGTAACCTATGAAGATTAAACAACCACATAAATCATTTCTTTTTGGGCATGATATTACTTCCCCATAGGAAGGTAAAAACTTTATGCCAGTCATCATTACTGCAGTTCAAATTCCACACAAAGTTAATATGAGCAATCAAATCAATATTGCAGCATCGGGTGTCCTAAACCGCTTTTGCTTTGGCGTTCATCAGCAAAGCACCATCCACCCATGTAAACGATTTGAATCTATCTTCCACCACAGACAATTGCTTGGGCAGCTGTAAACTGATATAGACTTCTCTCAGGATAGAATAGGTTCTCTAGTTGGAGGAAGGTAGATGATACTTCTGACTGAGAACGACTAATCAAGTTTTGAAAAGTAAAAGTTTGTTATCATACTAATTCACCCCCCCGCTCTTAGTATAATCATGTGCTCTTTAATTTTGAGGTCATACTAAGTTTCAAAGGTTTTAAAGTTTGATTTGATAGTGCAATCTCTATGATTAAACATTCTTTTGATATTAATAATAATTTGGAATACAATGGTTAGTAGCATTTTATCATCCACTCACATCATACAACAAGACTAGAAGTTTACTCATCATTCAGTGAAAAGTTTTATTGTTAACTTAGCAATAACTTTATCAACTTCATGCAGAACTTACAAAAGAATCATTTACTAGCAAAGATTACATGCTACAATGCATTCTGCTATTTCAGACAAACTTTTCATTTGGACAATTCATGGCTGAACTCTCTATTCTATGTGTTCTCTATATCTCTATGCTATGGAAATTCCTTTAAATTTCAAAAACAAGTAATTTGTCTCTTTTTCAACATTTTTTTTAGATCCTATTTTTTCCATTTAAATCGTGATGTTTTCAAAAATCTTATAATTTTAGCTTACCATTTTTCCCCCCTAAAGACTTTTGCTACTATGGTATCAGACATTATTAGTGTTGTACCTGACTTTGAGAGCATTAGAAAATCTTTTGGAGTGCCTTACCAATAGCCATATTGCACAACATCCATCATTGTTCACTTACGAGTTGATTTTGGAAAGCAGTAATTCTGAAAATTCACTTTCTAGCTTGCACATCAGTGTTGTCATCATTTTCCTATCTTGCAATTAAATAAAATCAATGTTGTTACTGTTGTCATATTGGTTTCTTATGAGTGTGATTTAAAGTTATTTAAGATTTTTTTTAAGTTTCCAACTTGGTAGTTGCAATCAGCATTTGTATTACAAGTTTGGTTGCTGTTCCAGTGGAGTGTATTCTAAAAAAACAGGAAAACACAACAAAAAATTAAAAAAACCAAAAATTATAAAATGGGGACATTACACCATCTAGCTTTGCAAGTTAGCTGCAGGGTTATTTGCTTAGGAGTTGGATTCCAGTCATTCACGGTAATAATCAGAGTTGTGTCAAACTCTCGGAGAATCCAATGTTTCATGAGATGTCCAAGCACATAGAGATCAGATATCTCTTCATCAAAAACAGGGTTCATATGGAAGCAGTGAAGCTCCAATACATCTCTATCAATCGACAAGTAGCTAATATTCTGACCAAGCGCTTAGCAAAAGAGAAGTTTGAGGCTCTCAGAGACAAACTTTGAATTGGTACAGAATTCCTTCCTCACTAAGAGGGAGTGTAAAGTTTTTAGCTCGGATAGAAACTGCCATATAGCCCTTAGCAAAACGTAAGTTTGAGGCTCTTAAAGAAAAACTTAGGATTGGTGCAAAATTCCTTCCACACTAACAGGGAGTGTTGAGTTTTTAGCTTGAATAGAAACTGCCACATAGGTTTAGTGCGAACATGCAGGGAATGATCATGCGATTCAAGTTAGTCTATCTTGCATTTCACGTTTAAGGACTAAAGTGAAAGTCTTTTATTCAGCTAAATAAGTCTAATAAAGTGTAGACAATCACTAATGACTTCTATCTCATCCTTATAAGTGATAAGGCTGATTTTTGGGATATTAGATTTTTAACTGAATTAGTATAAAGATAAGAGCAAGATAGAAGTTTCATATGCAAATTGTCTTTCAAAGAAAACGAAGGACTGAAAAACTATATGTAACAACATAGTTCATGTTGTTGATTTCCATGCAGCTGTGAGTTGCATCAGCTGTGGAGGTTTCCTTGTAAGATTTTCGAAAGAATGAAAAACAGGTTTTAAGGTGTAGTTATCCATGCATGCTTCTGCATTTGAAGTTCCCATTATCTATTCATATTGTGTCTGTGTGAGTGATTCTTATTGTCTATGTTGATGATCTTTTTATCACACACTGTGGAGCCACTACGACGAGTATTATCAAATCTATGTCTCCTACCGTATTGCTTAGATGTAAAATTATCGCAAACTGAACATCTCACTTTCATGGCTTAGGTCAAGTATGTATGTATCCATCGAATGTTGAGATAAACTTTGAAACAGTGACGTGGCAAACAAAGAATGAAATTGACAAATACAAATAAGGTAGAAATACTAACCTTGGCAGCAGTGAAGATCTCCTGAGACTTTTGAGTGGTGTATTTCCTTTTAACAGAAACAGCCATCGTGATTACCCTGCTACATCTAGATTTACTTGTATATGGACTTTGTAAAATTGAGGTAGGCATTCTAATCTGTTTATCTAGATTTCGACTTAACAAACCAAACAATTCTGCATCGAAACACGGAGGCCTCTGAGTGGTACTAGTAACTCCCATTAATGCTGCCATTGAATTAGATTAGATTAGATTTAAAGAAAGAAAGATAAGCGCTCTACCCTCTGATAAAATGGACTTTTAGTGTCGAAACCTCCACTCCATGACCTGAATGGAAAGGCATTGGGCTGGATCATGTGGAGGTATATTTTGAAGTAGCAGGAATCTCATGACAAAAAGAAAAGAAAAGAAAAAAAGTTACAGTAATAAATAGATTTTTTTTGAACAATGAATGAATAAATGAGTTTTAATAAGGTAACCACAGACTATGGGATCAAGAGTAGCATCCAATAACAATGCTAGTTAGCCTAATTGAAATGGAGTTAGAAATTGGTCCATTATTTTTATGTCACATGTTAATAAAAAATTTAAATTTTTATTAATTAATTTTTTATTATTGTATATTTATTTATACAGCTGAATTAATATCCATTTAATTTATTTATTACTATTATACATGATCCACTTTCTTAAATTTATTATACATGATCCACTTTCTTAAATTTAAAAGTTTGAATTCTTTAAAATAATCTTAAAATCTCAACAACACCCAAAAAAAATTTATTAAAACCTATCATGACAAAAAGAAAAGAAAAAAAATTACAGTAATAAATAGATTTTTTTTTAACAATGAATGAATAAATAAGTTTTAATAACGTGTAGCATCGCTAACAATAACAATGCTAGTTAGCCTAATTGAAATGGAGTTAGAAATTGGTCCACTATTTTTATGTCACATGTTATAAAAAATTTAAATTTTTATTAATTAATTTTTTATTATAATATAATTATTTATACAACTGAATTAAGATCCATTTAATTTATTTTTTATTATTATACATGATCCACTTTCTTAAATTTAAAAATTTGAATTCTTTAAAATAATCCTAAAATCTCAACAACACCCACAAAAAATTTATTAAAACCTACTTTACCACAAGCCACCTGTCGTTGAGCTCTCGCGTTCCTCATGTCCTTGGCCAGAGCATGTGGGTAATTCACTGAGGACCATTCAATGCTAATCCTTAACCACGGCCATAACTACAACTTCAAAGCCCTGGCCGAGAAAATTGTTTAACGAAACAAACCGGTCCGGACCGTGAAAGTTTCCATTTCCAGAACAAACCCTTGTTATCCATCGGTCATCCTCTCTACTTAATCCATGCCAGCCGGTAAATTTTCTGACCATCGCTGCGTTTAACCCGCATTTTTTTTACCACCTTCTCGATTAAACGCCGTTCAATAGGCCTATCTCGATTTTTTGGCTTTTCTTCTGGGAATTGAATATTGCAGTGATTGAGAAGCGGCGCAGATCCTCATTTACAAATTTTCCGTTTGCACGACTCTTTAAGGTTCTCCGTTTCTGACAGTTGGCGCTTGCAAAGTGTTTTCGAAAAAACTATCCCTTAAGTTGCAAAATTACCCTGCTGTGCATTTGTTTCCCCTAGATTGTTGTTTTGAACATGAGACTGTGAATTTGTTTCCCCTAGATTGCTGAATGACATTTGAGCTATAACGATTATGTTTAATTTCCTTCAAACTCCATACGAGACAACAGATTGCCGATCAATAAATGTGAATCTAAATGTTCACTGAATAAGCTTTACTTGAATGATTATATTATCATCCATGGCGTGAGTACGTCTAGTATCTCGGCAGAAATATTTCTTTCTGGTTCGGCTAATTTTGTGGCCTTTATGTTTAATGCTTGTGGTAGTGTTGTCCGTCTCATAGATTGTTTTTTTAATATTTTAATTAATTAATTGAACGAGAATTATCTGTGTATGTTTCTGGATTTGATGGGGCATTTACATTTTTTTAAGTTGTGCTCTCTATTATCATTTTGATGATGGATCAGAGAGTGTGAGATCCAGAAAAACTCACACAATCAAATCTAAAACATACACAGAATTATCAAATCCAATTGGTGAGGTCATAAATGAGGGATTTTATAACACTTTAATGGAGTTTGAACTTTGGTGACAAAACAACATGATGATATTTAAACCATCGCAATATGTCCATACCAAAACATCTATCTTGATAATTTCTTTCATAAAATTTAGATCATCTAATAAGTAAATATGTTTAGTAATTTAAAAATATTAGTTAGTATAAAAATAATAATTTATGTGGTTAAATATTTGATATGTTTGTAATTGGAAGAATAAATTAACATAGTTAAAGTGTTTGTTCCATGTGAATTATGAGGTTTTGGAGGAACAACTAAGTTTTCTAAAGAGGAATGGAATGCAATAGAAGCTTAAAATTTATGTAATATAGTTAATTCTCTTTGTTGTCACCATGTTGTATTTGTGTTTGAATGAGTTTGGGTTTTATTAGTGATTGATGTTATGTTATTTCATTTCTTAAAGAATTTTGTTTCTTGCTTGTGTTTGAGATCATCTATGTTATTGTCTTCTACTTGTAAAAGGATATGGGTCCTTTCAAAAATCCACTTTTACCCCTAATATCAAAGTGTCTTTCATCTCATTTGAATGGTAAAGGATCATACCCAAGAAGAACATCACATGAAGAAATGATTGTGCTCAAATACTTGACAATTACCAAATAAAAAAAGGCTCCTCTTCAGTGTTAGTGTTCGTAGCTTAGGGAGATATTTTCTCCTAAGTAAAATTAAATTAATGTTTCTCAAGGCAAGTCGGCCTTGACTTACAAATTATATTTTATATTATTATATGTCTTAATGGAGGTCAACCTATATGAAAAGACGCATTGTTTTGTAAATGTACAAGGTGGAGACCATTCAATAAGATCAATCTATGGAAATTACTTCATTTGCACCTCCAACAGAAGTTCGCCATTCCAGCAAGTCAAATCTCAAGGAGAAGATTATTCATTTGTATCAAGGAGAGATATCACTATTCTTTCTATGTGTTGTTGTATTTTTGTGTTTCTGCTTATTGCAAATCTGATCCTAAAATCAACATGGTATTAGAGACAGGTTTCAGATATATTTAAGGCACTTATTCTCCATGCAGTCTAAGGGAGGGCACCACCTTTGGGCGTCATTCTCTTCAATTGTTGTCCACTCAGTCAGTGCAAGATCTAGGCAAGCAGATTCAACATCATCATTTTGTGTAAGTAGCAGCATACTACCCACAGTGGATCCATCCTAGCCTAAGTGATACTCCAGGAGTTACTTGTGGGCACTTTGCAAGAAGGGTGTTCAGTACTATAAGCGTTATTTAATACGCAAATTTGAGATTGCTCAGCTTGAGCATAGGATAGCTTGGTATTGCCAAATTCATATATAATCTAATATACCTTACCGTCATTTTAGACAACTGTTCTATGTGAATCTCTATTGCAAAATTTGGAAGTTTGGTTTTGTGAAGTTTTTTTTAGTAGTATTTTTCAGACATTGGGAAGTTTGATTCATTAAAGAACTATTTTCAGTATTGAGTGGATCAAATTCATCTTGGTGATCAATTCCTTGTTGGATAATTCGTGACTTGTTGAACATTGAAATCATAGCGTATGATCATTTTGACTTTAGGAGTCTTCATTTGACATTTCCAAGTGCAGCTCTCCACAACACATTCAATTGGATTCTAATATTGAGGCTCTAGTTTATATTTGGTGTGTGCTGAGAAAGTTCACACTACTTCAAATAACACAATTGTAGCTAGCAAGATATAAAGGAGTTCGATATTTGGTAGAATGCAACTGGGTCGACATTGTTGTCATTGCTTTTCCAAGACATCGGTCTAAACATGAGTCTAAAGGAGAAGTCGTAATGAAGTTGTGTCGATTGCTAAGTGCATATTGTCTTTCGGTGATGGTTGTGTGTGAGTAATACATCGAAAGGAAAATTATGGAGATCGAAATCTGAAAGGCATCACTGATTGGATATTTGTAATAAAAAGATAAGTGTTTTTTATGTTTATACTTTTAATAATGACCATGAATTTTTTACGCAATTCATGCAGTGAATCATGTATGCTTCATGTAGTGGTCTATGAACTATTAGTAATCTCTCTAAAAATGCTTGTTGAATGGATCGAGGAGCATAAGGATGATGAGAGATTGCATTCAAGGGAGGAAGAGCTTGATGCATCATGTGAGGAAGTCATGCAAGCTGAGGAATGGAGACACAGCTTGTTGTCATGGGGTTGAGTTGGTGGCACATTACTGGAGACATCACTCGAAGAGGAAGAACCTATTTAGATTGTCATTGTGATCAGTTTCTTCGAAGAGGAGGAATTAACATTCAGAGGGAGTCTAACAAACCAACAAAGGAAACCTTGGACAAGGAGGTCAATAGGTTGATGCAAGTACTTGGAGCTTCAAAGGGAGTCACATCATCATTAAAATAAAATTGTGTTAATACATTTTTCTCTGAGATAAAGAAATTTGAGGTGAAAGCCTTTGTTAATGCATTTTTCTTTGAGACGGAGAAATTCGAGGTGAAAGCCCTTGTTAATGCATTTTTTCTCTAAGACGAAGAAATTTGAGGTGAAATCCCTTGTCCATCTCTGAGACAGAGATGTGGTCCTTTCCACCCTTTGGGAGTAGCCATGGTGGACGCCATGTTGAGAGACTCCATGACGATATCACATTGAGAGACTTTGTGTTGGGCACTTGTACGTATGTTTCTTTCCACACATGGGAGTAGCCATGGTGGACGTCATGTTGAGAAACTCCATGACGACATCACATTGAGAGACTCCGTGATGAACCTTTGTTCTTTCCACAAATGGGTGTAACCATTATGGGCTCATGTTGAGAGACATGGATATCTAGAAAATATCTCCCTAGATAAGAGGGGGTGTTAGTGTTTGTAGCTTAGGGAGATATTTTTTCTCCTAAGTAAAATTAAAATAATGTTTCTCAAGACAAGTCGACCTTGCCTTACAAATTATATTTTATATTATTATCTTTCTTAAAGGAGGCCAACATAAATGAAGAGACACATTGTTTTGTATATATACAAGGTGGAGACCATTCAATAAGATCAATCAATGGGAATTACTTCATTTGCACCTCCAACAGAATTTTGCCATTCCAGCAGGTCAGATCTCAAGGAGAAGATTATTCATTTGTATCTAGGAGAGATATCACTATTCTTTGTATCAAATTCAGCCTTGAGTAGGGCCTGAGTTGTAAGCAGATTTTCTACTCTTATTCATCTTATATATATATATATAAGAGATCATTTCTTGGTGGGTTTTTTCTCCCTCAAGTAGGAGGGTTTTCCCAGGATATATGTTGTGTTCTATTTTTCATGTGTTGTTGTATTTTTGTGTTTCTGCTAATTGCAAATCTGATCCTAAAATCAGCATTGAGTATACAAATCATGTTGGTGCCTTGTAATCCAAATGCTTGTCAAGATAGTTGGGGGATCTTAGTTTGCCTAAAACAAGAATACTTGAGCAATTTATCAATAGAGGGGCATTAGACAATGTCCTTAGCAATTTAAAGGTCAACCATCTCTTATGAGGAGCGAGAGAACTTTTTGTTGATGATGCAGTCAAAGGTAGGAAGGGGGCTTGATTCACCCTAGAATTACATATGGTTGTAGTGTTGTAAAGCCTTGAGAGTGTCTTTCAATTCCAACCTAATCACATCCTCCTCCAACCCATAAGAGAAGGTAAGCTCCATGATAGATTGGTAGGACTCATTCCCAATTAAGGGTATCACCACCCATTAGTTATGATGGTTGATAAATGAACAAGCATACTTATAACTGTTTACTATGTAAGTCTAATACGTTCTAGATTTAGTATTAGAAGCACGGTGCATATAGCACCAATGAAGAAGATAAAAAAAAATTCATATAGCCTTTTTAGCATCATTTTTTATCCATTTGTAAAATTTGAAATAATTTTTTTTTATTATATGTACATTCAAAAAAATGATTTTAGTTAGTTTTCTCGAAATTAAGGAAGTAGTATAATAAAGTTTTTTTGGATGTTTAAACCTTGACCTATCTCCCTTAGGATGTGAGCATGACACAAAGATGTCTACGTGGCATGCTAGCATTTAAAACGTTTTAAAGTTAATTCATTGGTCTCTCGCTTAGCTATCTATTGCCACCTATTGTAATGTTTGAATTGAAATTAACACTTCTCTCTCACAAATTCAACCCAACAAATCTTTTGTTCACTAAAACAAATTTTGAACTCTATTAACTCTCTCTTCGAGAAAATATATTGGATTTTATATTGCAAAGATGAAAGAGTCCTTTGACTACATTATTTTTCTCTACATGTTCATTTAAGGTCTCGCGAGATTGTTGGGGTTGCATATTTCTCAAATCCTTTAAGGATCTCATTAACCTTAGTAATATTATTCCTATTAATAGAATAATGTTTTATTTTTGTTCATTGCATCTTTTATTATCTCTTGGGTAGATTGCTTTTGGTATAGACTACCATGAATTTGACAAAATTATACACTAGTTAGTCTTCCTCGTAGACCAGGTTGGTACTCATAGTTTTTATTTATATTGCTACAACTGTTAATTCTTAAATGCATGTAGAATAAGAGCATGCATGTTTATTTTATCATTTTATATTATATTTGTTTGTTCACAAAGGTTAAAAATTTGATATAAAGGTTTGACTTTAAAGCAAGCTCCCAAACAACCCTAAACACTTTTCTTTTTGTGTACTTACATTTAGTTTAATAGCTCACTCAATTGCATAGAGGTTTCCAAGTACTTTTATATTCACTATTCATTTCTTTTCTCCATTAAATATAATGTAATATCACAACTTCTTGTATTTTTTTTATCTATTTCATTACTTCATAGATTGTTGGCGTGTTCTCATATTTGACTGAGTACTAGAATAGGTAAATTACTAGATTAGATATAAATATTTTCTAGAAATACTTTATTATTATATATCGCATGGAAGACAAAGTAACATATTGATGTCTTCAAGAGTGACCTTCAATGTATTGTGCAAGGTTTATTCTCTTCATTCCATTTTATGTTATATATCTATTTGTGTAAATTATTATTCAAGTTTCCATAAATCAATCTTTTATCAATTTTATTCATTCTTTTGCTAATTAAAACCTTTTTTGTTTTTGGTTTTAAAGAATTTGTTAGATTATTAGAATTATTTTTCTCTTCTTATACTAAGTAAAAGAAATATAAGTTTTATTTAAAGTTATATAGTCCTAGAATAAGTAAAATAGGAATTGTTTAGAAAGCAAATTTTTGGTTTACATCATTTTTTTTTTATCAATATTTCAAATCACATCCAATGATTCATCATCAAGAATATGAAAATGAGAAAGAATGAATTGCAATTATGTTCTTATAAGGGATAAAAAATAAATTCCTAATTGATAAAAGAGATAGATAAAACTAAAACACAAGGAACATGAAAAGAAAATAAAGAAAATAAAAACTAAAAGGAACATGCATAATAGATTCTCACTAAATGTAAAGTAATATAATAAACAATTAAAGTAAAAGAACAATTACGAAGTCTAATTAATATTTATGCTAGAAAAAAACATAAGAATCGACAATAAAACAAGAAAGAAGCAAAGAAATAAAATAAAAAATAAAAATAAAGAAACAAAACAAGAAAGGAGGGAAGAAATAAAAAATAAAAAATAAAAGGAAGAGCTTGCAAATAATTAGAGAGGAAAAATGATAATACTAACCTAATGCATAAATAAATTAATACAAAATAAGCCAACTAAGAGGGCTAAGTTATATGGCCAGCCTTTGGCACTACTATGTACACTTCTGCCAAGCAACTACAATTTGTTAAGTTTCAGCTTTAACAGTGAAATTGTCGGTGTTTTGGTAATATTTTTCATGCTAAGACAACTGCTCAATTAGAGTTGAATGGCATTACCAGAGAGATAAGAGAGCTTGGATTGTCAGAAGCCTTGCTTAGGGAGGAAGACATGGCAGTCAAGGATTTAGAGGAGTGGGAGCTTAGGGAGGAGATCTACTGGAAACAGAGAGCTCGTATTGATTGGCTTCAAGTAGGGGATAAGAATACGATGTTCTTTTTCAATTCAGTGAGAGAAAGAAGACATGGCAATTCCATCCATGTTCTGGTTAATGGTAGAGGTGAGCAGTGTTTATCCTTGCAGGAGATTTCTACGGAGGCTATGCAGTATTTCCAATCCCTTTTTAGTGAGGATTCACAGGGGGAATCAGAAGAGGAAAATCAAGTTCTTGCTTGTATTCCTTCTCTAGTTACTAGGGAGATGAATGAGCAGCTTATGGGACCTATTTTGTTGGATGAAATTGAGAGGATTGTTTTTTCCCATGAAGAAGGGGAAGGCTCCTAGACCGGATGGGTTTCCAATTGAGTTCTTTCAAGATTTATTGGATATTATCAAATTGGACTTATTGGAGGTGGTCTGAGAGTCCCAGAGGAGTAAGCAAATGCTTTGGTCCTTGAATGCAACTTTCATTGCGCTCATCCCCAAGTGTGATGGGGTTGACCAATTAGGCTAGTTCCACCCTATTTCTCTATGTAATGTGATTTATAAGATTATTTCCAAGCTGATAGCAGAAAGGTTGAAGAATTGGCTTGGGGGGGTCATTTCTAAAGAGCAAAATGGGTTTGTGGAGGGCCAAATCTTGGATGGAGTGGTCATCGCTACTAATACCATTGATTCTATGGCAAATTCCAAGGAAAAAGTTATGTTTATCAAGCTGGACATGGCAAAAGCTTATGATAGAGTCTGATGGTCCTTTCTCAACAAGATTCTTAGGGCCTTTGGTTTTGTTGATGAATGGATCCAATGGGTTATGAGTTGTGTTTCGTCTACCTCTTTCTCTGTGCTAATTAATGGAGATCATACTGAGTTGTTTGGTGCATCCAGGGGTCTTCGTCAGGGGGACCCTCTTTCCCCGTACTTATTCATTCTTCTGGCTGAGGGTCTGGGGAGATTGATTAAGTATAATGTGAGATTGGGTATTATTCATGGTTGGAGTTGGGATAATGAAATACCTCCTCAGTCCCATTTGTAGTTTGTGGATGATACAGCCCTAATGGGATTGGCTAGGATCAGAGAAGCTATAAATCTAAGTAAAATCTTCGATGTCTATCTTGTTGCTTCTGGCCAGTTGATCAATGAGGATAAATCTTCCATTCTCTTCTTCAACACACCTGAAACTATTCAGTTGAGGATTGCTCATATCTTGAGATTCCAAGTCGGTTCTCTTCCCTTGACTTACCTGGGTATTCCTATCTCCGCTGGTAATCCTCCTAGGGACTCTTGGCAGGGTATTCTAGACAAAATCTGCATGAAGGTTGAACATTGGACTCATAGATGGTTATCCTTTGTTGGGAGGGTTCAACCGATCTAGTCAGTGGTTCATGCTCTTTCGATTTATAGGTGTATGCTCCAAGTGGCCTCAAAGTGGTTTGTGAAGGAATTGGATTCTTTAGCAAGGCAGTTTTTATGGGCAGGAAACCTGTCCTCCTATAAATGGAGTCTTATCAAATGGGACTTGGTGTGCAGCCCGGAACAATTGGGTGGGACTGGCTTAAGGCAATCTACTTTATTTAGGGAGGCTTTGGTGGCAAAATTATACTGGAGGTGGTGTGTTGAACACGATCAAGGTTGAGCTAGGATTTTGTCTTACAAGTATATGCAAAGGATCCTGAAGGAAGAAATCCCAAGATATCTGCTTGTGGGAAAAGGCTCTACGATTTGGAGTACTCTCCATAAAGGGGCTGCACTGATAAAAGAAGGATGTTTTTGGATCTATAAGCGGGGGGAAGAGGTGCTTTTTTGGTTTGATTCTTGGGATGGATATTCCCCCATTATTGGTCAGTTTTCTAATTTAGTGAATCTTTGCTAGAGGTTCCTGGAAGTAGGGTAGTCTAGAGTGAGTGACTTTAAGTCTGTTTCTAGGTGTGGGCAACTAGAAATGGTGTAGTGGAAGGATCCTAATAAATGGCCTGTTGTTGGTATGGAGGAAGTCTGCATTGAGCTTCATGGCATTTTGGCTAGTAGACATTGCAGTTCCCTTAAGGATAGGGATAGACTTGCTTGGTCCCTGAATCCTAATGGTGTTTTTACCGTTGTCAGTGGGTACCAGGAGTTGTTGTTCCATAGCTTGGAGGGGAGGGAGGTGCACTGTTTTTCTTGGACTTTAGCTTTGAATAGATGTCTAACCTGGGACAATATTCGCAAGTGTGGGTTCCACGAGCCTTCCATATGTGTTTTGTGTGGTAATGGAGATGAGGATTCCTCACACCTGTTCTTCAGATGCCCTTTCTCATTGCTTCTCTGGCATTACTGGTGGGGGGTGTGGAAGCACCCTTGTGTTCACATTGATTCTTTGGTGGAGTTTTGGAGTAGTTTGGGTAGGCCTCCTATTTTGCCCTCTTTTCTCCAGATTGTCTGGCACATTGGACCCATTTTCACTCTTTGGCAGATCTGGCTAGAGAGGAATAGGAGGATCTTTAGGGAAGTCAGACTGTTAGTTCAGCAAGTGTGGAATAGAATCATTGGAATGATCTAGGAGACAGTGGAAGCCAAATGTGAGGTGAATTTTCCTATGGATAGAGGAGAGGCTGATATTGTGAGTAGGTTGGGTTTGCAAGAGATGTCTCTTGTCTCAGCTTGTGTGAGGAGAGGTAGATGTGCTAAGCAAAAGGTTCAAAGGGTGGGAATATGGTTGCCCCCTTAGGATGATTCTATTAAGATTAACACCAATGGCTCCTCTCGGGGTAATCCAAGTCCTGCTGGGATTGGGGGTGTTAGTAGGGATTGTAGAGGGGATGTGGTTTTCTTCTTTTCAGTTCATAAAGGGCAGAAGTCTAATAATTTTATGGAGGGACTTGTAATTTTCTATGCCCTGGAGCATGCTTATGAGTTGGGGTGGCATAAGGTTATCTGTGAATCGAATTCGCAGATTATTGTTAATATGTTGATTGAGCAGAAGGTGAATAGGATTAATTGGCAGCCGGTAGGGATTGTGCACCAGATTTTGCAAATTAGTGCTATGATGGAGAGGGTGTCTTTCATCCACATTCCATGTGAATGGAATATAGCATTGGATTGTTTGGCTAAGTGGGCTTCAGAACATGGTGGTGACTGGAAAGTTGAGGGTTGGGAGCATCTTTCCCATGATTACTGTTAGGACTTGCATAAGCTCTTTGCTGAGGATATGGATAGTTATGAAGCTGGATGATTTTTGGTTGGGTTTGTTGCTCTCTTCTGGAGCCTTGTGGCTCTAGTTTTCTTGTGTAATGTTGGTTTCTTATTATTAATAAAGTTTTTACCCCTTTAAAAAAAAAAGAGGGCTAAGTTATATAATGATTTAAATATAAAACAAGAGTTTGTTCATCCACAAGAATATGCTAAGGTTGTCCTATAACAAGGTATTGAAACAACACATATTGGAGTTAAAATTAAATCATATAAATTAAATAATATTATAATTATATGGTCAAGAGTATTAACTATTCAAATTAATAAATAAAGTGCCACATTACAATAATCAATAAAATCATATTGTACTAATTAATATTAATAAAAAGACCCAAAATCTTTAAACAATAAAACACATTTAGTATTTACAGACCACACATAGACAATTGAAAAAAAAAGACAACAGGAAAGGATTATGACACAAATGAATGCATATAGTATTTGAAAATGACACACAATAATATATTATGTGTTGAAAACCAACTAATTAAGACTAGAATGTATTTATAATTTTAAAACAACACATGAAAACATATGCGATACTAACCACTAAGAATAATAAGAACTCTTAAGAAAAATTAGAATTCAATAAAACAATTGCATTATCAATTAGTTACGGAAAGGGAAAAAATATAAGAAACTATGTTTTCCTAATTAATATTAATAAAGTAACCTAAAATCTTCCAATACAATTGAATGCAATAAGTAATTAGCAACAACCCAAAAAATATAAAATAAAACAAATGAATGCATTAAGTATTAAGAAACAACACAAAAAGACTCTTTTATATACAATTAGGTGTTAAAAACAAATGTAATACTAACAAACTAGGATATCTTAAAAAAACTAGAATTCAAAAACATATGGCATTATCAACTAGTTAAGATAATAAAAATGGAAAAAAAACAAATGTAATACTAACAAACTAGGATCTCTTAAAAAAATCTAGAATTCAAAAACATATTGCATTATCAACTAGTTAAGATAATAAAAATGGACAAAAACAAGGAAGAAACTATGATGTTCTAATAACCTACTAGTTAGGAAAATTAAGAAAGGAAAGAAGGTAATAAAAAGGAAATTATGTATTTTCTAAGTAATATTAATAAAATAACCTAAAAAAATTTTAAAAATTGAATGCCTTAGGTAATTAACAACTTGACACAAGGAAAGAATTTTAAGATAAATGAATGCAATTAGTATTGAGAAATAATACAAAAAAAGATTTTAACTTCTATTATGTAATTAGGTGCAAAAAAAACAAGTGCCACGTAATGGCGAGTACTTGCCATCGTAGTATTGTAATAAAAATATTTGTTCAATTTTTTAGTTATTATAATTTAAAATTATATTAGAATAATTATATTTATGCAATATTAACTACAACTCTTATTTTAATAAAATAATATAAACTAGCAATTACACTTTGGTGTGCAATAGGTATGCTAAAGAGGTTTGGAAGGTCAATTGGGAAAAAATTGGTCTACTTTTTGGATATATTTGTGTAGTTCATGAGGTCAATTTGTGGCCATGATGTTGTTTGTGCAAAAAAGGACCTAATTGAGAGGTGATGGCTTAAAATCAACTATGCATCAACTTACAATGATTCAATCATAACTGAAATGATACCTTTGAATTGAGAAGACAATCAAGTTTTATTAAAAATAGTCTCATGTTATGTTTGCAATAGGGTGAGCGTGCGAGAGAGGTTGAGATAGGGATAGAAAGAGGTATATAGAGAGAGGTAAGAGTGAGAGAAAGATGGGTAAAGAGAGAGAGATATATAGATATAGAAGAAGATGGAGATATAGATGGAGTAAAAGATAGATATGGAGAATGGGGAGAGGAAAATGGAGAGATGAAGATATGGAAAGATAAAGATAGAGATATGAAGTGACATATAGATAGAGGGAGAGATATAGTGGTAGAGGGAGATAGAGATAGAGGGATAGATGAAAGAAGTGATAGGGAGAGATAGATATAGAGAGAGAGGAAATGAGATAAGGATATAGAGGTCCAAAAAGAGGGAGAATGAGAGAGAGAGAGAGAGAGAGATGGATGGATAGGAGGAGGCATGTCTAGAGATTGGGGAGAGAGATGAAGATAGAGAAAAAGAGGAGGGGAAAAAAGATGGAGCAAGGGAGAGGGGGGATAAAGATAGAAAGAGAGGATATAGATAGGGAGGGACAACGAGGAAGAGATAGAGAGATATATAAAGGAAGAGGGAGAGATGATATATATATATATATGTTGAGATAGAGCTAGAGAGTTAGAGATATAGAGAGAGGGAAAGAGGGAGAGAGATAAATAAATGGACAAATAGAGATGGAGAGAGGGTGAAAGAAATAGGGGAGATAGATATATATTGAAAGAGAAAGAGAGAGATATAGATCTATATATAGGAAGAAAAGGGGAGAGAGGGGTAGAGATAAAGAGATAGATAGGTGGATAGGGTGGGAATGAGGGAGGGAGAGATGGGGAGAAATAGAGAGGAGGGTAAGATAAAGAGAGGGATTGGCCCAAAGAGAGAGAGTGGGGGGGGGGGGGTATTGATATAGATATAAAAAAATATAGATAGATAGAGAGGGACAAGCAGAGAGATGGAGATATATGTACATAAAAAGAGATGGATAGACTAGATAGAGAGAGATGTAGATGAAATATAGAAAACGGCATATTGTGCAAGAGATATGGAGTGAATGAGAGAGAGAGAGAGAGAGAGAGAGAGAGGGAGGCAAGAGTGAGAGAAAGGTGCTAACAAAGAGAAGTAATAGAGAGAAAGATTTAGACTTTAGAGAGAGGGAGAGAGATAAATATGGGAAGAGAGAGAGAGAGAGAGAGAGAGAGTATGTGTATATACATTAGAGAGAGCAAAAGTAGAGAGATATAAAAAGAGGGAGTGATGGGAAGATAAGGAGAGATAAGTGTAGAAGGGATATATAGAGATAGAAAGAGATGGATATAGGGATAGAAAGGATCTAGAGAGTAAAATATAATTTGTAAAATATTAAAGGGGTAAGAAAGAGGGAGAGATGGGGGGATGACCCCACAACATAGTGGTTAGTTACGAGCCTCCTACATGGGAGGTCTTGGGTTCAAGTCTACTTGACTAGTTCTTAGCTCTAGGGAAAAGCTTAAAAAAATATCGCTTTGGCTGTGACTAATCAAAAAGAAAAGAAAGAGGGAGAAATGGAAGGAGAGAAAAAGGGGGAGAGGGATAAATAGAAATAGAAAGAGTGTGAGAATTAGAGGGGGGAGATAGAGAGATGGAAAGATAAAGATATAAGAAGTGATATATGGAAAGGTAGAGAGGGATATAGAGAGAGTGAGAGAGATGAAGGAAAAGGAGTGAATAAGATATAGAGATAGTGAGAGAGAATAGAGATAGGGAGGGAGAATAGGGTGGAGTGTGTGTCTGTGTGAGTGAGAGATAGATATAAAGATAAGGAGGGAGAAAAGGGAATGTGTGTGAGTAAAAGAGATATAGAGATAGATATAAAGAGGGAGAAAGATATACAAATAGATAAAGGGAGGGAGAGGGAGAGAGATGATATAGAAGTCAAGAGATATAAAAAGAGGGAATGAGAGGGGGAGAGAGAGGGAGAGATAGATAGAGTGGGAAGGATAGAAGGGGAAAAAAGAGAGAAATAGGGAGAGGTAAGGAGATATAGATAAGGGAGAGTGATGGAGATGGAGATAATAATCAAATGACATGCTAACATCAGCATAACTCCCCAAGGACATATGTTATCCTTAAATTATTAGCATGAAATGAGTAATCAAAAAATTAGTCGCTCATTTTTTGCTCTCTAGCTCTAAACATTTAATTTAGGTGTTAAGTTGAAATTTATTTTATTATATAAATTAAAATAAAATTCAAATATTAATATTCTATAATAATAAATATTTTAATAAGACAAAATGTATAAATTCTCATATCTTTTAATTATTCTTTGTAATTTCATAAAAAACTACAAATAATTAAAATACAATTTTAAACTTAATAAAATAATTAATCCTTAAAAGAAAAGAATTAGAATAAATAAATAAAAAATAGAATATCTAATAAAAGAAGATAATATTAAAAGATATTCTTATCAAAAGAAAATAGTAATAAAAGAAAGATTTTAATTTAAAATATAATTATTTTATCATAATTAAAATTTTAATAAGACAAATAATTATAGATTAAATTAATTATAATAATTTTTAATGATTATAAAAAGACATAAATAATTAAAATAATTTTAAACTTAAGGACAAAAGAAAAAGAAAAAGAAGAAAAAAAATTAAAATTAAATAAAGTTGATTCTTTCTTTTTCAATATTTTTATTTTATTTTTTTAGAAACTTGAAAAAGATAGAATATTCTTATTAAGAAATATTTTAACTAAAAGTAGATAATAATGAAATATAGATTTTTTTATGCATATTCTTTTTCTAACAAGGGCTGCAGAGCAGCGTAGTTCCTGCTGAAGTTTGGAAGAGCAATATTATGTTTCTGTGTTTTGTTTGTGTGCATGTTAAATACCAAAATTTTAATTTCTAGATGGTCTTTCAATCATTTTATAGAAATATTCTTTAAATTGCATTTTAGTAGGTAATATTCAATCTCTTTAAATCCACGACATAGATGGACACTTGGAAGAGCCAAACCTATAGATTGTACATGCTAAATATAGACAAGTGCTAACTAGGTCACTGCTTAACAATAATGCCAACAATGGAATTGTTTGCAGATAGTGTAAACGTTCCATGTAGCTGAAATTATGATTTTCTGCAGTCATACCTGGATATTGCATCTTGCAAGAGTTTGTAGGTATGATTTTGTGCATTCATCATTGAGCTGATCCACAAAACTGGATGTTGAGATGCGAAAGAAACTTGTGCCTTTTGGCTCATTCCGAACAACATTTTTAAAAAGTAGCAGTGGAGTGTCTATTGTTGAAAATATTTATTGTAATTTTGCACACAATTCCATATTACTATTTGAAATAGTAACCTGTCAAAAAAAAAATTAAAGATTTATATTACAGATATGAGAAGCAGACAAGTAAATGATAAGAAAAAGTGAATAGTTATTAACATACAGTTGCCATGTCCTGTTGGAGGTCACCGTCTTTGACGTGCACTTCAAAGTGGCTTTTGTTGACATGGTAGCTTGTACGAATCTTATAATCCATCGATTTGATACTGTAGCTGTAACTTCAGAAGCCCTTTCTTACCAGAGGAATGCCTTTGGTGTAAATATCAATATTATCACAAGCCTAAAATATTTACTGCTACTATGCTTTTTTGTAAGACAAGGAGGTGGAAATCATTTGCAATCAAGTTTCAATTTCTTCACGATGTATTGAAATAATTAGCAAGTATAAATGCTCCAGGGAAACACAGACTTTCTTTGAAACTTCTTCATGACCCAAGAGGAATCCTAGAAAATTTAATTGTATAACACAGAAATTTAATTGTATAACACAGAAATTTGGACAGCAGTTATGCATACAAGCCGAAAACAGTTACCCATATAATAAAGTTTTCATAGCAGAAAGAACATTTGCAATAACGATATTATAGCAATCCAATCCTTTTCATCTAGAAAGCATCCAATAAATTGATCGCATAAGTTTCACAGCAAATTAAAGGTTAATAAGGCTAACTGTTTAGGCTTGCATTTTCATTTCAATGCATTTAGAATAATCACTCGCAAAAAGATGATACAATTAAGCAGTTAAACTCTACCTTGTGCTCATCCAAATGAAAGCAAGTATTACAAAACTAAATCTGCGATAAAGTCTAAAGAGAAATATCTCCAATGCCTGTTTCCACTCCTGCACATCTACATCAGCATCCTTCTCTTCATTCAGTTTAGCTGCAGTTTCTTCGTCTGCTGGAGGAGGTACTTGTTCTTCCTCAGGAAGAGGTTCTTCCACATAATCATTCTCGAATGCATCATTAGGAACCTCATATATACGCAACTGAGGCTTTGAAGGATTTTTGAAACGTTCCAGGCGCTTCTCACTCTTTGGTGTGACTCGATCATACATCTTGTCATAGTTTTCAAGAGCACCGCAAAGCACCAGATCCTCCGGCTCGCCAACACTGTAGGTCAATTTGGAGAAACTAGTGAAGGGGATCTGATCAAGCATGGTCCATTCAGGCTGGATGTCCACAGAGCTCTTGAACACCGCTGCTTTCATGCGCTGCATGTTATTCCTGTTCTGATTGTATTTTTGAAATTTCTGAGAGTCCTAGTATTGATCAATGGTGGAGATTGATCAATACAGAGAAAAACCAAGCAATCGTTTGCACAAAATGATTACCATGAATCCATGAAATCTCAGAAACGCCAGATGAATCCATGAAAACTCAGAAACCTCAGAAAAACAAACGCAAAAATAGATAAGACACTTATCTCTTTATACATTTTAACATTGTTATTTAATATGGAGCGTAAAAATCACCCATATCGGATGAAATTTATGAGCCAATGATGTTGCAGAAAATATAATTTTTAATTATATTTTGTTAAAAAATTAACATCTATATTTTTTAAAAGATTAATATAGATTAAAATTTATTTGAATAAAAATATATGTACAATTTGAATTGTCAAAAAACTAATTATTAATCACTAGTTAAATACAGCCCCTTGCCAATAGTTCTATGCTTATGGGAGGAACTAATAAATAATATTAAAATGCATATTTTTATGTTGAAGCCATTCCTATATGAATTGAGCTACCTACTTATTGAAATCAACGGTTCACTATTTATTTCAATAAGTAGGTGGTTCACTTCATATATATATTGAAATCAACGGTTCACTATTTATTTCAATAAGTAGGTGGTTCACTTCATATATATATTGAAATCAACGGTTCACTATTTATTTCAATAAGTAGGTGGTTCACTTCATATATATAGGGAATGGCTTCTTCATATATATAGGGAATGGCTTTGACATGATTATTATAATAATATACACATTTTACCATGAAAAAATATATTTTTCTTAAAAGTATAATCCTGATTTAATTTAAAAAATTTATATTTATAATTGCAATAATAAAATTAATCTTAAATACAAAACACTTTTTATATATTAATATATGTTTAGTGGCTTTGTGCACTTCTATGGAAAAAAAAAAATCTTAAATTTAATTATTAATTTGTAATGTAATATTATATTATTTTTATATTTATGTAATATTCATTATATAATTGGTTTTAATAAAATAACAATTAATATTTTTTTTAATAAATCACAACCAAACCTAAGCCCCCCTCCCATGTAGGAGGCTCGCGGTGCATTGTGGAGTCATCCCCAAATTAACTATTAATAATTATAAAATTAAAAATAAACATTTTTTAATAGCTTTATAAAAAATATTTAAATTTATGATTAAAAGTTATTAAATTATTTTGTATATATTAGAATGATTAAAAACTTTATGATTTTCAAAATGTATTAAAAAATAAAATGATTTCAAAAAAAATATATAAAATATAATAATAAGAATATATATAATAATTATGTTTTTTTTAATATAAATATTTGTATTATTTAATTTAAACTAAATCGAGTCCTTATAATTGGTTTTATCATCTATATTTTTAGATAAAAAATAATTATGAAAATTTATGTCTATTTAGAAAAAAAATAAAAATTAAATAGACATTTCAGTTAGGAGGCTCGCAGTGCAATGTGGAGTCATCCCCAAAATAACTATTAATAATTATAAAATTGAAAATAAACAATTTTTGAATAGCTTTATGAAAAATATTTAAATTTATGATTAAAAGTTATTAAATTATTTTTTTTTAATAGAGTAATAGCTGCAGAGGGGCAGCACCCTTGTATTAATCGAAATTGAGAAATGCATACCTGGTTCAGAAAGAGCCGTGGGGGGAAAGAGCTAGGAAAAAAACCCCCCACCATTGCTCCAACAATAAAAGGGCCAGCCAAGCTGGCAAAGATCCTAAAAAGCTAGAAAAAACAACCGGAGGAGAACAAAAGCCAATTGAAACCAAAAACCTACAATTATCTAAACAGTGCAAGAAAATGAGATGTGGAAAACCAACGAGAGTCGTAGCACAGGGCCAAGGAGGACGATGCGTTCAGGATTCTTCATCGTTTGAGTCTGGGTCCTCGTCACCAGGGGCAAGAGCAGTGGCTACATCCTGAATAACCGAGCAATCACTCCCACAAATAGCATGAGCCAATGATTCTGCTTTTTCCCAGGGGTGGCAGACATCATCTGGAATCCATTCTGCGTCACGGCCAAGACCCCAAGAGTTGCCTTCAACTATGTCACCGTTGGCCATAATGCCAATGTCTTCTCTACCTAAAAGACCTTCCTCGTGGATAAAGGTGCTCCTCCCGGCAGTCGTGAAGCTTGGCAGTATACCGACAATCTTGCAGAGGAACTCGATATTTCTGTTAATAACAGGCTAGGAGGCCTCCAGGGCATTGAAGTCAAGAGAGTTTACAATCACCTTTTTCCACACCTCCACACCATTTCCCAAGCTCATATAATAATTATGGGGGAAGGGCAATCTCAGATTGTCGTCAACATTGTCCAACACTGCATCAATTTACCCAAGAAAGCGGTGCTCGAACACCATTTGGGTGATAAGCTTTGCCCTTTGTTTGCTAATCCTCATATAGAGCAGCATATCTAGGAAGAAGGTTGGGATGTCTGCATTGGCTCTATATCTGTGGTATGCATTAACGAATTCATCCCCCAAAATTCTTTTAACACAGTGCAGAATCAAAGGGTGGCTTGAGAAAAGAACCGATTGCAGACGCTTATCAGAGATTTTGCCTAGGAATGTCATATGACGGCAGGTTGCTTATAGCAAAATCGGTGTTTCCATTGTAAGGAAAACAAAGCAAGAAAGAGGGAGAGCTTGATATGTTAAAAATATGTAGGTCATTCTTTATTTATCTCGACAATCTCATAAAGGTTGAGGAGATCGAGGACTTAGCTAATCGAGCCAAATTATTTTGCACAAACAAAGCACATCTCAAGCATGCCACATTTAATCACTATTAATTGCCTCTTTGATGTCAGTCATCATTCGGCTTTATGATATCTAATAGTAATGATGAAATTAGATTATCTTCTGACAGCAACTCAGTCGGAGCTGGAGTTAGTGGCCCCGGTAAGATCAAATTACCGAAACCATAAAGAATACCGATAGGAGTCTAAGCAAGTGACCCGGTAAGAATACGTCTCTCGATAAGTGCTACCACCGATAGGGGCCAATACATCAGGGAAACAAACATTTTGTGCTTAGAACAGGATCGATTACATCACTCTTATAAACCACCATAATCAAAATAAAGATGTGCCTCAATCCAAACATGGTATCTAAGGAAAGAAACGTTTGCTGCCGCTTATCAGAGATTTGCTAGATTCTCGATCTCGCAACATCTGCAATAGGATTGTAGTAACCCCAATGAGATCCTATACCGTAACATAGTAAATACCAGTTGGGGATAGGTACAATAGACCTATGTGAGTGATAGAATCACCAACTGGAAGAGGCCGAGCAGTCGGGATGGATACTCTTATTGATAGGAGCTCAAATACCACAATCAAGAGAGACCCATAACCAGTAAGAGTTCAACTGCCGGTATAAATGATCGATCGATAGGAACCAAGACATCGGGGGACCAAAGCAGTTCATTCATCGACCAAAAGATGCAGTATTTAACCCTAATAATCGTTGTAATCAAATTTATCTATGCCCTAGCCGAATACTCGAATCAAGGCCTCCATCTGCAATTGCCATCTTAGATAGTCTGTTTGCTTCCATATTACCTTCTCTACAGATATGGCTAATTTGAAAAAGGTCTCAAGCAACCCCACTATAGGTCGAAGTCATAGGTTGAGATGCCAACTGGGGTATGGTTACTATGAATAGCATTGACAACAGTTAATGAATCGCCCTCCAAATGGATTCTTTTTATCCCCAACTTAGACCCTAACTACAAACCTCTTAATGTCGCTCAAAATTCAATCTCATTGTTAGTGGCCAAACCAATGTCTTCAGAAATTTCCTTAATACAGATGTCATCAGAATCTCTAATAATACAGCCAATACCACTCCACTCTGGATTCCCTGCAGAGGCACCATCAAAGTTAATCTTATACCACCCTGGTTCTAGGACTACCCATTTAACATCCAACCTTGGATTAGCCGGTATTTCAGGATTGCCATTTTCGAAAAGCGAGGGGATGATCAAATTTGGGAATGCTAGCTTTAGCTCCCAATCCCAATCAGTATATAGATTCTTTTTTAGCGATTTGGACTTGGTCGATTCATTCAGGAGCTCAACCAGGTGGTTCTCTATTTTCCCACAGAGGGCTAATTGGCCCATTTCTTTATCCTGGAAAATTCTTCGGTTCCTTTCTTTCCAAATTTCCCAAATCATCAATGAGGGTAGGATAACAAATAAGTCCCCAAATAACGCCTTGTATTTAAATTTAGGCCATAGTAAAAACCAATCATTCAAACCTTTTGGAAAAGGGCATACCAGATTTAGCTTCCCCATAAAATTCCACCAACAGTTGCTGGAGAATTTGCGGTGAAACAAAAGGTGGTCAATTGTTTCCTTTTGATTCCGACATAATACACATATACTAGGTCCATTAATACCCAGTTGAAGGAGTCTTTCACTGGTTAATATTTTCTTCCGAAAAGCCATCCAAGCAAAGGAACCTGCTTTAGGAAGAAGATGTCTGTGCCAGAACAGACTAACCGCCCAATCCTTCTTGTCTATTGTAGCTTCTTTCAATTTATAGCCAAAACATACCTTATACTTACCATTAGAGGAGCCACACCATCTAAAGATGTCCTCATCTAGGTATGGATGAATGATTCGATCCTCTAGAATACCGACAAAAAGATCTTTTTGATTTTGAGTTAAGGCCAAGAGGTCCAGAGAATTCCACACCCATTTATCAATACCATTCTCCTTAATTGAATGACCATAATCACAGACCTTGTGTCCCCAAAACTGACATGTTTCTCTTATTATAGATTGGAGGGTCAAGTTATGACACAAGGCTTCTTCGCCACTACAAGAATCCAGCCAGAAGGATGCATTCCTCCCATTTCTGACATCCCAAGTGACATGATCACTTATGATTTCTCTGCACTCCAGAATAAAATTCCAAATGGTCGAGCCCCTGGGAGGGTTGATAACTGTGGGAAACCTTTTGGGCTCAAGTGAGTCTAGATATTTTTGTTTTAGGATTCTTGCCCGCTTCTGATTACCTCCTCTACAAATTTCCCACACCAATTTAGCTCCCATAACCAGATTCATAATAGAAATCTGTCGAATACCAGTACCCCCTGCACTTTTTGGTTGACTTGTTTTTTTCCAGGCAATCAAGGGAAACTTCCCTTTGTCATCCGATCTATTCCAAAGGAAATTTCTCATTAAAGTAATTAAGTCTTCTTCTATAGCAACCGGTAACTTGATGCAAGCCATGGAGAAAACCGATATGGCAGAGAGGATTGATTTTATCATAGTAAGTTTACCGACAGATGATAACCACTTCCCTTTCCAATTTTCGAGCCTAGCTTTACATTTCTCAATAAGATGCGACCAATATAAAATCTTATTACAGCCACTGAAAAGAGGAGTCCCAAGGAATTTACCTGGAAATTTTGCCACACTTAAATTGAGAATCCTTGAAAGGACACCTTGCATATATGGCAACATATTGATAAAGAAAACTTCTGACTTGTTCCAGTTGATTTTTTGCCCTGATGCCTTGCAATAGTCTTCTAGGCATGTATTTATGGTCCTTGCCTCCCTTCTACTAGAGGCTCCAAAAAGAATAGTATCATCAGCAAATTGCAAGTGGGTTGAGTTTTCAACTCCTGTAGCCACATTGACTCCCAGCCAGCGACCATCATGGTGAAGAGATTTAATCAGCCGACCTAAGGCTTCAGCCATAATTATAAACAAAAATGGTGACATAGGATCCCCTTGACGAATACCTCTTGTTGAAGAGAAGAAACCATGAGATGAACCGTTAATCAAAACTAAGAATTTGGGGGTTGATATACAATTCCTGACCCAAGTGATTCATTCATTGCAAAAGCCAATTTTCCTCAATACTTCTACAAGAAATTCCCTGTCCACCATATCATAGGCTTTCATGGTATCTATCTTTAATATCATACAAGAAGCTTTAGTTTTCCTTGCAGTGTGGAGGGTTTCATGAGTAGTAATGATACCTTCAATAATAGAGCGACCAGGGGCAAAGCCACTTTGCTCATCTGCAATAATATATTTTAGAAGAGGTTTCAGTCTATTAGCAATGATCTTTGTTACTATTTTGTATATTGAATTGCATAAAGAAATTGTTTTGAAATCACCCATTTGCTGAGGGTTCTTCTTTTTTGGTATTAAAGCTAGAAAGGTGTGATTGATGGCTTCCAGCATAGTCATTTTTTTCCTGGATTCTTCTACCGTTAGGTGCAAATCCTGGGAAATAATGTCCCAAAAATGTTGAAAGAAGGCCGCAGGAAAACCATCAGGGCCTGGAGTCTTATCAGGATTCAACTGGAAGGTAACTTTCCTGACTTCTTCTAAGTCAATAGGTTTAAAGAGCTATTTATCATTTCTTTTAGTGATTATAGAGGGGATTGAGTCTAGAATTATGTTTCTTGCTTCCTGAACACTCTAGCAATTGCCATTCATCAAAGATTCAAAATGTCTTACTGCTTCCTGGGTAATATCTTCATAAACTTTGGCAATACTGCCATCCGGTCTCACAACCTCCGAAATTTTGGTCCTGCTACAGTTGGCAATAGGCGATCTATGGAAAAACTTGGTATTTTTATCCCCATCCTTGAGCCAAAGTTCCCTAGATTTCTGCCTCCAATGAATTTCCTCACGCCGAAGAATTTCATTTAGTTTAGACTTGAGAGAGTTCTCCCTTCTAAAGAGTTCATCATTCATGCCTAAATTTATAACAGAATTGGTTAAAACCTCCAGCTCTGTCGTAATCCTAAGTTTCTCCTTATGGATGTTTTGGAACTGACTCAAATTCTACTCTTTGATTTTGATCTTAATATGCTTGAGCTTCTTATTTAGCTTGAACAGCCTCGAGTTGTTTCCAAGAGTTGGCTCATTCCACCATGTTGCTATCAAATCATGTAGGTTTGACACTCTGAGCCACATCAATTCAAACCGGAAAGGACTCCCACCCTCAGATTGTCCTAAAGACACATTTAGGAAAATAGGGAAATGATCTGACCCTACAAGGGGTAGAATAGATTATTCAAGAATAAGATTTTGTGCTAGCCAATCACCGACAACCAGAAACCGGTCTAGACGTTCTGCAAATTCAGTGAAACCGGTATGCCTATTTGTCCATGTAAAGGTCCCATTCTTTAGGACAATATCCAATAAATGATTCTTATCAAAAAATTCCTAGAAATCTTTCTAAGCCATACCAATCCTCTGAATACCACCCTTCTTTTCATTACCTGCCAAGATAGCATTAAAGTCGCCAGCAAACACATAGGTGCCTAAAGGAATATTTTAGAATCTGTCTAACAGGAATGCCCAAAGTTCACGTTTGTCATTGGTAGTAGAAGGTCTGTAGACATTAAATAGGTTGAAGCTCTCATTTTTGCATAAACTAGTGACCAAACAATGCTGCCAATATTTATCTTCTCCAAGGAGAGTGACATGAACATTCAGAGGGTTCTAGATTATTCCCATGCCACCTGAGGCCCCCTCAGATTGCCTCAATAGACCTTTCCATTGTTTCCATGCTTTCATTTTTATTATAATCTCAGACTGACTCCATTTAGTCTCCTACAATACCCAAATATCTCCCTTAGTCTCATCAATCTGGCGCTTAATTAAGTGCCATTTATCAAGGGCATTGAGGCCCCTGACATTTTAGGATAGTAGTCTCATGGTTACTAGGGAAGGGGGTTCCCCTTCCCTAAATTAAGTTTGGATTGCCCACTAGTTGCGCCTACGATTTTCAGCATTGTTTTCCTTGATTTGCGCCCCCTTTTGCCCTTTGGATTGAAGTTTGGTGCAATAATATGTGATGCAGACTTACCAAAACCTTTTGTTGTATTATCCAATATCAGGGTGGTAACCAGTTCAAGATCTTCTTCCCATCTCAAGGCAGAGGAATCAATTTCTCCTTCTTCCAAGTCAATGGTGGTGCCAACCTTTCTTGCCCAAATCACCAGAGGCGATTGGAACAGTTGGCAAAGGGGAAATAATTTTATCCTCCATCACACTAAAATCACTGGCCTTATTGGGTACTGAGGAAAGAGAAGCTGCAAGCTCTGTTGCAATATCCTTTTGAAGGGATTTAGCATCATCCAAGAGATTCAAAAGAGCTTGAGTACTCTCACTATTGTCATGAAGGATCTATTGATGACTAGTCACAACAAGAGGAGAATTAACAATAGGGTTATTCTTTTCCCCCACCTTCATACTAGTAGCCGAGGATTGTTCTACATCATTTGTTTCTTGTTTTTTTGTATTTTCCTTATATAACTTCATGTCAGTTGACTTAGTTTGCACACAAGCATAACTTTTAAGGATGGAGACCGAAACTTCGCAATCAAGACCTATGTGCTCCCTTGAGAAGCATTTGGGGAAAAGGTGCAACTGATCTTCTCTATCAATCCTTTGAATCCAAACCTTACCGACACTAATAATTTTGACTTCCTCTGGGATACTGGAAATTTGGTTGGTGTTAATGTAAATCCTGATAAAGCAACCCCAAACCCTATCCTCCAAAATATCATCCACAAATACAAAGGTGCCCAAGCTCTTTGCAGATATCTTTAATAATCTCAATGTGCCAATAGTCTGATGGGCAGTTGTATAACCTTAACCAAACTGTGTTTTCCGGTAAGGAATGGAACTGGGGATTAAAATTTGGTTCCAGTCAATGATGTGCACCCCAATCCCATCCAAAGTATAAGGACCTTTATTTTTAGCTTTAAACATGTCCTCATTTTTCATAAACTCAATCAGATAATAATCATTCGGAAGGACATTAATGTTAATATTCTCCCCCCATTGCGATCTACACCATTTCTCAAAATTACCCCTTAACCATTTGCCTCCACCCCATTTAGTTAAAAAACAAAAATCTTGAAGATTTGACCTAGCCAAATTGATCTTGTTATCATCCAAAATAACAGTGGGTCTCGAGATTTTCCTTACCGATTTGTGGATGTCTGGATAAATCGTTGATTGGTATCTTCGCCTGGGTTCATTTTTCCCAACTAGATCCAAATTAGATCGTTTATCTCTAGTTGGGGCAGTGGAGCGCCAGGCCTCCGCCTGATCTGCTCGCGAGGCTCTATCTTGCCTAAACCTCCCATTTCGAAACTTATTAGGGCCATAACCCAAAGGAGGGTTGAAATCTTGCTTATGACCATTAGGGATGTTAAATGTTCCTATCTCCAATACAAAGGGATTAGGTTTTATGATTGAGTTCTAATTGCACACCAAATCAAAAGCAGGAAGCTTCGCAGATCGAAACCAACCATCATTGCTCCAAGAAAAGTCGTTCTTCTTCCATTCTTGCGAATTTATTGGCCTGAGATTACTATTTGTGTAGGGGTGACTAGCATTTGATTTCTTCTGTGTTCTAAGATCCCTCCATCCTCTTCACACAGGATTAGGTGCATCCACCTTCCACGACCGGCCTAAGGTTTGATCATTCCATGCGGACAATTTAAAAGTTGGTCGCTAGCCAATAGTATGGTTCCTTATTGCTTCAATTGGAAAGTCTTCATTAGCTTCATCGCTCCATGATCTGATCTTCCCCTGACCTCCCTTGCCATTGATCGAAACCACTACAATCTGCTTGCCGGTTAGAAGCTTGCCACTGCCGCTACCTCTGTCGAATTCGCCACCTTCGCTCGCCATAATTCTGACTATATATTATATTTTAAGTTATTAAATTATTTTGTATATATTAAAATGATTAAAAACTTTATGATTTTCAAAATGTATTAAAAAATAAAATGATTTCAAAAAAATATATAAAATATAATAATAAGAATACATATAATAATTATGTTTTTTTTTAATATAAATATTTGTATTATTTAATTTAAACTAAATCGAGTCCTTATAATTGGTTTTATCATCTATATTTTTAGATAAAAAAGAATTTTGAAAATTTATATGTCTATTTAGAAAAAAAAAATTATTTACAATGTTATAAATAATAAAACGAAAAAAAATATTTAAAATAGACATTTTAGTTTTTAAAATAGAAAGAAATCGAAAAAAAAACCTAAAAAATCTATTATTCCTAAAAAATTGCTCCTATAACACCATTTTTTTAAACCAATCATAATGTAGATAAATAATTTTTATAATATCTTAAATTTATAAATATAAATCTCAACTTTACAAAATCCAAGTTTCTTTTTAAAGCAAAAATAATAATCATTTTTCATTGTTGCAAACTAATTGATTAAAGTGCTTAAATGAATGCAATAGTATTTTTTTATATATTAAATATAGAGAGTAAACTTACAAAATGTATAGCTTCAGTAGTAACGTGAGGTCATGCCTCAAAACCAACAATCTTGACCTACATAGATCCGATTAGTGACTACTAACAGTTCTGCATGCACATTATAAACAACACAATCCTATACATAGCCTATTCTATGATGTGTCCAAGCAAAAAGAGTATACATAGATAATGTTCATGTTTGAACAAAAAGAACCAAATAACATCTGAACACTCGTGAAGATGATTCTGACGGGGCTCCATCCAAGTTGTCCACCCCAAAGGGCCTTCCATCCAGATTGTCTTCCTTCCCTCATACAGTTGAGTCAACATTTGGATTTGTTCCATTGTTGGGTTTCTGGCTTTTTGAACCTCAGCACCAAGATTCTCCATTGCAATGGGAAAAGAGGTGTGGTCTCCTGCAACTCGCCTCCATTCAAATCCATTCTTCGGGTCATATATGAACATAGTAGAATGACCATCTTTGAGAAACCGCAAAAATTTGTTCTTCTTTATCCTCATAGTTACAAAGACTTGCAAAACAATGTAATGAAGAGTGAGTCCACGAAATGACTCAGTAAGGGCTCTAGTTTTACCTTGGAATGCAATAGTATTGCCTACGGCAAGCACTAAAAATACAAAACTAATCAACTAAGATTAAAAAGAAATATATAAAGGGTCTATAAAAAAGTAAAGCAAAAGCATAACAACTAACTAAGATCATTAAGGAAAAAAAGAACATTAAAGAGGATAGAAAAGTGATCAAACTTAAAAACATTGATCAAAACAAAATAGAAAAGACAAGAAAAACAAGCAAACGAAACAAACAAATTAAAAAACAAAAGAAATGCAACTCAATACAATAAAAATATAAATCAAGGAAATGTTAAAACTAGAATGTGAGACCTAAAAATAAAGGAAACAAATTATAAAATAGATGAAAAACAAATAAGGGATTAAGATGATTAGAAATTACTTAAACTCCTTATTATGCAAATAGGTGAAAGGAATAGATGAAAGACGAATCTAAAGGAAAAATTAAAGAAAAGATAATTGTTGAACACGTAAGAACTATAAAGAAAATACACAAATTTTAAATTATAACAAAACAAAAGGCACAAGACAAAAAAAAAATTAAAAATTAAAAACACTACAAATAAATTAAGGAATGAACTAACTAAAATTATTAGAAAGACAACAATAAAACCTAGAAAGCCAACTTAAATCCTAATGCTAAACAAAGAATTATGAAAAACACAATACTAAACAATAACAAGAAACTATAAAATACCCAGAATGGAACCACTATAGAACATGCACCAAAATAGAAACCAATCAAAAACTAATAAAAATGAACCAAACTAATGAAAAATTATAAATACAACATAAGAACCAAAAAGGAAGGAACACAAGGGAAAGAGGAACAAAGAGGGAGTGGGGAATTAGAACAAGAGCAAGGAGACACACAAAAGACTAAGGAACAACATCATAAAAAAGACATAAGGAGAAGAAAGAGAAAATAGTTGAGGGATAAGAACACCAAACAAAAAGGGAAGGGAAGAAGCCAAGAAAGAAAAAGCCTCTAGGAAGGAGGCTTCAAAGTAAACGAGTTAAGAAGGGGTTGCCAAGCACTTCTAAGATGCCAACCTTCATCTCAATTGAGAATGGTAGTATGGTTTTTTAAGGTAATAACCTCTTGGAGTTTGTGTTTGAAAAAATTGCCTTCTTTGGTTGTGACTTGCATATTCTTAAGGCAAATATGGTGTTTGGGATTGTAGGAGTGTATGGTAGGAATTGTTTAGTTAGAAAACAAATCTATTTTAGCTAAAGTGAATTTCCACTATTACACCTCCATCTCACTACGATAAGTTAGATGGTACTTTAGTTATCTCTTCACCATTGTGTTTGCATACTTTCTTTGGCCCAATCGAAGTTTTTTGTATGCTCTCTCTTCTTATCTCTATAACCAAGATTAATCTAGAAGCCCCTAAGAGTTTCATCTTAAACTATGTTAAAAGTTGAGACTTCAATTCACAAATCATGTCCTTACTATTACCAAAAACTACATATCATCATCATTTAATGCAATAACAAGAAAACAATCACTAACCATCTTATAATAGATACAATAATTAATTTAAATCTTACAAACCCTAATTCTAATATAAAATAATCAAACTTTTGGTACGTCTTAGGTGATTGATTAAGACCTCACAAAGATTTTTTCAACTTACAAACTAAATTTTCTTTACCTTTTTCAATGTTGTATTCTAACCATGTCATGTGAATTTATTCCTCCAAACTGAACATTAAGGAAAGTTATCTTCACATCCTCTACTCAACCTCAAGATCAAATTTGTCACAATGAACAATAAAATTTGAATGGATATGAGCTTAGAAATTGGAGAGAAAATCTCACTATAATCAATTCCCTCAGCTTGAAAATATCCCTTCACAACCAATTTTACCTTTTACTTCTTCACACTATCATCTAAGTTGATCTTTCTTTTGAACACCCGTTTAGATTGAATAAGTTTCCATCCATCAAATAATTTTACTAAGTCCCATGTGTCCCTCGTGTCATTTTTCTTTGATGAAACCATCTCCTCATTCATGACCACTTTCAAACACTCTACATCATCCATACCTCTAGCTTCATCTACAATTATAGGCTCATCAATGTCAGTAATCAACACAAAAATACATCTCCAATCATGAGGAGTATATTTGTTTGGTTGTTGTTTTTACCAAGTAGACCTCCCAATGACTAAGGTGAAGGTTCCAAGTCCTTTATGTGCTTATATTTAAACCTTCTTAATCTTTGGGGGTGAGAAACATCTTTCTTTGTATCCTTGTCTAATCGAAATATTGTAGAAGAATGTTAAACTTCTCTAAAGTTAATCCTTTTGTTATGTAGAAAAATGGTCATAAGAACCCATGCTTGTATCATTTCACACATGTTATAATCAATGAAAAAAAAAATATAACCTTGATCTCTTACTTAAAATGCTTCTCCCTAGGCACATTTGTATATGTCTTGCAACTAAAGACTCAGAGATGTCTCAATTAGAGTTTTTTTAGACCACACCTCCATAGGTGTGTCTTGAACAAGAGTTGATATGGAGACCTTCTAATTAAGTAACAAACCATGACATTAACTTTTGCCCCAAAAAATTGTTCCAAAATAGATCTACCAAACATATTCCTAGCCCTCTCCAACAATGTCATATTCTTTCTTTTTAAATAACTCTTTTTCTTATTAGGAGTGTATGAAATTGCCTTATGTCTTGTTACGATGACCTTTTTAGAATCTATTAAAAATTACTATACAAAGCTCATATATCTTTTCCTTGATTTTAGTAAAAAAAAAATTAAAATAACTAAACAAATCTCGTCACTATTAACAATCTTAAGAACCTTAATATTCCTACAACTCCAATTATCTACAAGAGCCTTAAACTCTTTAAAATGCATTAAGGCTTTACATTTGCTTCTAACAAATTATATCTATGTTTACTATAATCATCAATAAAAGATACATAATATATAGATTGAGAAATTGAAGGAATATTAGCAAGAACAAATACATCATAATAAATTAGGTCCAACACCCTAGAAGAATTATGAGAACTAGATTAAAGCCTATCACAATTCTATTTTTTCATATGCACAATGTTCATAGAAATTAAATTTAGCATTGCAATCATTTAATCCCTTTAACAAGATTTTTTTTTTTAAGGCCCTTAAACCCTTCTCTTTTATGCGACCCATCCTTCAATGTCATAACATTGTCTTCTTAACTAATAGCTTAATCTCCAAAGCATGAGCATCCTTAGGTATATAGAAAGTACAAGCATCAAAAGTAGATGCACTCCTCTTTATTGTTGATTCTAATGGTGAAGGTATAGATTCTATAGATTTTTTCACTATTGGATTAAAAGAGTTACGACATTAAACTACTTTTAATGTAAGATATGTTTTCTATGAACTAAAGTCTTTTTTACGTAAAAATAATTTTTAATGTTTACCTTCCATTTAATCAAAATCATAAGATATATTAATGTTTTGGAATGTTTGACAAATATAAATAGTTATGGAGAAATCCGCTACAATATTCTAGGTTTTTTTTTCCTATTCAACAAATTTGGTTTTTGGAAAAGATTTTATCAATTTATAAATTGTATACAATTTTTTTATTATATACAATAAATCATTTTAATTATAAAATTATTTCAAATTATTCATAATTATAGTACACTAATCACTCATACATATTGATTAGTTCAAATTTTTAAATATCCTTTTATCAATGGATATACAACCATATCTTAATGGTATATTAGAACATCAAATAATTCCAATTTTTAGAATATTCCTCATTAAATGTCTACCCCATGATATGAAGTACTTGTTGCATTGTTATTTTTTTGGGTACATTTTCTTTTATTTCATAATATCTATGAAACATGTTGATTATAATATTCAATCAATTATCATTTCTTAACTTCATGAAAGTTTCATTTACCAATTTCCATTAATATAGGCCATGTTTCGTCTTTTACTGTATAAATGAAGGGAACCATGCTGAGACAACTTCAAAATCTAGATTAAGTCCTTTAACAATATCTTTTTTTTTGGGTGCCTTTTTATTGTTGCAGTGCATGAGCTCTCTCTTCAGCTATTTCTATATTTGATTATGCCACATCCATAAAGGCATTAGATGGTACAACTCAACTATTAATTTGTTTATATCCTAAAGTGCTCCTCAATTATTCAAGCTAAAATAAAATAGTTTTCCAAGTTTGTATCAACCCATACTTTAAAAGGAATCCCAACCATCTACATTGCTTTCAACTTATAACTATTGTGACTTGAGCATTCTCACCGATATTAGCTCCTTCAAGAAAGTAAAATAGGGACAAAAGAGACTAATTCAGAAATAAATACTTCAACAAGGATTTCATAAACTTTCAAAAACTCTTCTTGCAGCAGCTATGGTGAAATCTATATCCTGTTCACTGTGGGCTAAACTGGTAAAACCAGCTTCAAACCGTGAGGGAGCAAAATATACGCCTTGCTCCAACATGCCTCTGAAAAACATTGCAAATTTGGTAGCATCGCCTTTTTCTGCATCTGCAAAATTGTACACAGGTCCCTCTGTAAAGAAAATGCCAAACATCCCACTAATGTGTCCACCGCAGACTTTGTGACCTGCATTCCTCCCAGCTTCAAGCAGACCTTGTACTAAATGACCAGTTATTTTATCCAAGTACTCATAACAACCAGGTTGTTGCAACCTTTGGAGAGTGTTTATCCCTGCAGTCATTGCAAGTGGGTTTCCACTCAATGTTCCAGCCTGGTATACTGGGCCTGCAGGGGCTACCATCTCCATTATTTCCCTTCTGCCTCCATATGCCCCAACCGGAAGGCCTCCACCAATGATTTTCCCAAGTGTTGTAAGGTCTGGGGTGATGCCAAAATACTCTTGGGCACCTCCATATGCTATCCTGAAGCCTGTCATAACTTCATCAAAGACCAGAAGTGCTCCTTCTGCATTTGTAAGCTCCCTCAGCCCCTCCAAAAACTCCATTTTAGGAACAATGAACCCTGAATTTCCTACCACAGGCTCGAGAATCACAGCAGCAATTTGTCCTTTGTTCTGACTAAACAATTTCTCCACAGCTTGTATATCATTGAAGGGTGCAGTAAGAGTCTCAAACGTAGCACCTTTTGGGACACCAGGGGAATCGGGAAGCCCAAGAGTTGCAACACCGCTGCCTGCTTTCACCAAGAAAGGGTCTGCATGGCCATGGTAACAACCTTCAAACTTAACTATCATCTCTTTCCGAGTAAATGCTCTTGCCAAACGTAACATGCTCATGCATGCTTCTGTTCCTGAATTGACAAATCGGACCATCTCTATGCTAGGCACTGCCTTTATAACCATCTCTGCCAGAATATTTTCAGCGACGCATGGGGCACCAAAGCTAGTTCCCCTCTTTAGGGTTTCAATCAGAGCAGCATTCACCTGCAAAGGGCATAATTAATATGACAAAAAATGCCCATTTATAACAGAACATTTATAAAGAAGCCCTCAGTAACACAACAGAGATGAGATGGAAACATATCCTTAGGTAAAAAGGATTTCGAGAATTGGGCAGCAAAGAAAGACAGATAAAAATAAAAGCCTAGAAAACTCAAATCCCTTGGTCGAGCAGCTAATATATCCAATTAGAATGAACAAAAAAAATAACACATGCCAAATGGAAAGTAAAAGGAATCAAAGCAAGAATAGAAATGTGCCTTCAGTTGTGCAATAACAAGAAATGAAATGGAACAACATAGGAGCATGATCTAAGACTGTCAACATCTTACAGCAGAAAATATTCAAATGGATACAATCTGAGGTACATCCTGGATGAACCCTAAGGAAATGAACTTAGCCTTTAATTGAAAACAGTAATACAGTAGTCCCAGATTTTGTAGATGATAAAGGAAAGGTTAGAGGGAAATACTTCATTCTGAAGAAGAAAGTTGGCAAAAAGGCAAGCACCAGCTCATGTTTCTCAAAATTCTAAATATTTTATTCTCTTTTCAAAACATATTTACATCAATACAATCCACTGTTACATAGAAAAGTTGAACATTTTAGTTCATTTGCTCTTGCTAACAAAAGAAGCAGCTAGATAAGGAGCAATTATTCACCTTCTTGCAATCTCTTTTCTCTGGAAAATGCATTGCAAATCGACATACAAAGTAGACTATTATTCTTAATATTTAATATAACTTGTAATTTTTAGCAAGGGTGTAGCAGAATATGCTATTGCTGGTAGAAAAGATGTTGATTCTTTTCCAATACTTGCAAAACCAGAGATGCTTGCTTCCTCACCATTTGGAGGGGTTTCTGACAAAGCCCACATTTTAATGTCGTTCTTGCACTTGAAATCAATTTGAGTGATTCTGAAAAATAAATAGATAAATAAAGTTGAGTATGGGGAAATAAAATAATATAGTGCCCTACCTGTTCGCAGTCTAGACTTACTTTATTTTACCTCCACATAGACATTTGTTATATCATGTGGTTGCTCCACATAGACATTTGTTATATCATATTCTATTCTAGTGTATTGAGACGTTGTGTCTGACCATATTGAGGCAAAGGTTTCATCCCCCCTATTGATTCAGTCCCATCAGCGCAGGCAGGGACTTCGGAGGCAGTGGAGACATGTGACAGATCCTTATGTGACTTGATGCAAGCAGCTTGGTAGCCCTGTCTTAACAATTAATTTCCACATTGTTATTTGTGATTGATATAAATCTATTACTAGGAGTATTTTGATATGTCTAGCTTTGAGCACAGATATGTGTTCTTGTTTGTGTTATCCAAGACTGCAAGTGCAGTCATCAGTCTGACATTTTGGGTCCCTGTAAGTCAAAGGTGCAGACTATCCACAACTATAAATAGCAAAATCAGAAAAAACATATATAAGAAGGGTGGTATTTGTTGGATGAAAATTTTGTACACCTGGAGAATGTACAAAATTATAGTTTCAGCCACAGTGTGTGTGTAAAACTCTCCTAATTTAGGGAAGGTTCTCCCTATCTATAAACTAAACTAATCTAATATGGGTGAAACAACAGTCTTTCTTCTTGTTTCAAGAAAAACCATATTATTTTTTCTTCACAGAAAAGTAACAAAAATTGGAAATAAATAACGACAACAACTTATAAAGTAAAATGAGAGAGAGGAAATGAAGTTTCCTGATAGCACAAAGACTTCCGTCACCTCCTCCGGGATGAGAAAACAATATCAAGCACAACGTCTTGAATATGTGCAGTCCTATCTACCCTTTTATAATGATAACTTTAAGAACAAGTGCAGTGTATAACTGTAATGTCCCCTTCTCTATAGTGATTAGTTTTGTTGGTCATTAGCCTAGTTCGGAGGTCCGCAGGCTAGTCGGGGGCAGAAATTAGGGTTTCCTATTTTCTAGGAAGATTCTTTGGTGTTTTCAAGGGGTATATGTGGGAGTTTGACAGTTTGGATTCTGGATTCCTTCTGGGTTTTCATAAAGCTTCAGGATGGTTCGACATGCATCTACATCGAGTGACTTTTTCCAGACTTACTATTTTTAGTAAGTGCGATGGCTGCTCAGAATGTGGTTAAAATCACTTTGAAAAGACTTACTATTTTTAGCAGTATGCTATTTTTAGTAAGTACTATTTTTAGCAGGATGTCAGCAGGCCTGTTTAGATGGCTATTTCCGGCAGGTCAGTTTGAGCAGTTGGTCTTCCAACATTTTTTGGTGCTATTCTTGGCAAGGATTCTGCAACTCAGCTCAGTGGCTATTTCTGGCAATATTAGTTTGGCAGGATCCTGTATTCACCCAGATGACTATTTCTAGCAGTTCAGTTCAAAGCCCCAACTCAATTCAGTTTTGGTGATTTCCAGCACTTCAGTCTCCAGCTCAATTTGGCAATAATCAATATTTGAGAAGGTATTTTTAATATATTAATACCTTAGGCATGAGGTATTAATATTTGATTATTTTATGGATGGACGACTCAGGAAGGGAGAAAATATTAATTTTATCCTAAGTCTATTTGGGCGAAATTTGCATATGACTTCAAGGGGGTTGTCATGGTGTTAATAATTAAATTATAACTCAAGGCAAATGCAGCAATATTCTAAGTATATTGCCTTAATAATATTTTTTATTTGGAAGTCATAGTTGGGCGCCCACTTTACACTTTATTTTATGACACTTATATTTATTAAAAAGGGCGTTTTTGGGTGAATGTGAATTGGGCGAACTTGTGCAAGGAAATGAAATGAAATGTCATGCTAAATGTGGATGAAACGAAATGGCATTTGGTTTGGGAGTATTTGGAGTGCATTTGAATTTGAATTTGGTTGGCAAAAAGTTATAAATAAGTGACTTGGGCTCTCATTTTGGTATCTCAGACAATTTACACTATTATGTTGTCGGATTGACTCCAGACAATCTTCGAGGGTGAATACCTCCTAGGGCTCTTGACAAACTTCGAGTGTGAGATATCACTCCTAGTTGTGATTTGATCTTTTGAATGTGTGGTTCGATTTTAGTGTGCATTTTCAGATTTTCAGTGTGGTGTGGATTTCAGTGTTGCTGGTTTTTGGTATGGCTGTAGCACGTTTTAGTTCATAACTCTCAATTCATGTGTCAGATCATTTTGGGTAGTGACTCGTTCTCTTCCTATGCCACAGGTGATCAAGTTTGTAAGTTTGTAGAGCTTAATGTTGCGTATTTAATTTTTAAATGCAAATCGTACTTCTTTCCTAGCAATACTATGTTGGAATGCCTGAGAATGCGTGCATAAATTCATTTGGGGGTTTTGGGTGCAGTTTGTTGGTTCTAATCTCATCGCTTGCCTTGTATCTATCATTTGCATCCATTTGGGGGTCTTTTCGTTGAGTGTGAATAGAGTTACGAGCATTTTTGTGAGTTTCTAGGTTGCTCGTCTGTGTGTTTCCAACGCATGGGTTGCACATCAAAATCTGAGAAATTGTTAGTTTGGAGTGTTTCCTTGTGTGGAGTTGCTTTTAGAGTGTGTGGGTTCTTTGGGGTGTGTTTAGAGATAATTTGAGTGTGTGGGGAGTGATTTAGAAGTGTTTGTGAGGATTTTAATGTTGCTGGTCTGTATTTCCAGCCTGTTGTTCATTCATATCAGATTTAGTTTTTTGGGGTTGAAGCTGGTCTTCAGGTGTGTGAGTCTATGGGTGTGGTGTGAAGAGTCTTGGTAATAAGTTGCAGCGGTTAGTTTGGGTTTTGGCATTTGAATATCCATGATGAATCATATTGTAATGCTTGTTAGTAGTACTAGCAGCAATTTATTTGAACTCTCTTAGTCCCATTGCATAAGTGGAAGAGGTTGGCCTTGCTGCCTAGTTTGGACAATGATTCTAGTAATTTTGTAATCCATGTTTGCATTGTAAAGCTGATTAGTAGTACTAACAGCTATATACTTGGATTGTTGTTCTTTGACCCATTGCATAAGTGGAAGAGGTTGGCTTGCCGCCTTCTTATCTATTCTAATTCTGTCCTCCCGCTGAATAAGCAGTTGAGTTGATTGTAATCTCATTTTCAGTCCTCCCGTTGAATAAGTGGTGGAGTTGATTGCTATTTCATTTCTAGTCCTCCTGCTGCATAAGCGGTAGAGTAATTGTTCTTCGGTTTCTTGCATCATTCTTGGCTGGTTTACCGCCAAGTGATTTTTAATATTCTCCATATCCCGCTGAAAAGTGGAAGGGGCTGGCTTGCCGCCCAAGCATTGTATTATTTCCAGTTGTTTGAAGCTAACGATCCCCTCAACACCGTATGCTCTCACCTTTCCATATTGGGCACTTGGTGATCAAAAAGTGGAAGGGTTACAATTTCAGCATTATTGTATCTTCATTTCCTAACATTAACAGGTTCTTGTTGTGATTGTAACTCGAAATAAATTGAAAAAAATTGTGGGGATATTCCAATAACAACGCAAAGTCTGCAAATATATTGCACTCTAAAACTACTTTAAATGGGAATTATTACAAGCACAAAGTCTTGCAACACTTCACAACTTCAAATTGCAAACTTTAAACTAATTTCACCCTCAATATCTGCAACACAAAGTCTACAATTATTTGGAGTGAAGCTCTTTTTAACAAGCCTTCCACAATCTCAAGTAAGCACAAAGATATATCCCAAAATGACAAAGGCGAACAATGGGAACAAAGCAAGATTTCAACACAAAGTCTGAAATCCCACACTTCTTTATATTACTCAAAAGATGACAACTTACAACTATAAAGCTCAAAGTCTTTATGAGCATACAATCCTGCAGAGTTTACTTGCTTGCCAAAAAGATCCATAATACAATAGGCCTTCCCAAGTATTTATAGGAGAAGAGGCTTGAGAAAAAGAAGGGAGGATTCCAACTAACTTGGACCTATTCAACAACTAACTAAGACTTATTCAAAATTACAAGTCCTATTCTAAATTGACTTGTAATTGGTTTACTTGTAATTACAAAAGTGCAAGTGATGACTTAACTTGCAATTACAAAATTGTTTTTACATGTAAACTTGTCGAAAAGAAAACTACAATTTAACAATTTTGAAATTAAAACTAAGTGCCAAAGACACTTATGCAACAGCATGTTTAGCCATGTATTCTTCAAATTTTTGGATGATTCCTTGCAGCTCATCAAGATTTGGCTCATGGGTATTCTTGGCAATGGCAACCGTTTTAATAACATCACAGCAGCTAAGAATGATAAGTCTATGTTTCTCCAAAATAGTTTGAATTTCTTCCAAAAAGGTTTGGTAATTCACCAAAGCCTAAATTGTTGTAACTGAAAACTGTTCAACTTCCCATTCCTGATGAATCTTTCTCCTCAAGTCAGAAATAACTTCTTCTTCAGATAACAACTCCTCATCTTGACTTACAATCTTACAAGAGATTTTCTCAAAATTAAAAACAACATCTTGCACCATTTCCATGCGCAATCTCAAGGCATCATCAATTTCTTGAATGAGTTCTTTTAGAACAAGGGATTTATTCTCTAGAAGTTCACCAAATTCTGTATACGTGGTTCTGGTAGGAATAATGACATTTTCTTGTAGAACATCCAACTTTTCTTGTGGCAACCTATGCCAAACTCTTAAGTTGCTCTCAACCTTTTCCAGATTCTGTTTGAAAGCCTCAAAAGTCTGGTTCAATTTTACCTTGGTCATTTCCAGTTTGACCATCACTTGGAACATTTCCTTCAACACTTGAGCACATTGATCAGAACTCTGATCTACCCAAGAATCAATTGCTCGCACTTTTTTAGCAACTCGTTCAATTTCCCTGAATGATTCTTCTAAAACAAAAGAAGTTGAAGGATTGATCCCTTCCTCGGAAGATTTAGTGATCTTTTGGATCACTGAGATAAGCTGCAAATTTTCCTCTTTCAGCTTGTCTTTCTTTGCCAGGAGTTCATCATATCGCTGCACTAATGAGGTCACTGAATACTAAGCATCATGCATGACGACTGCATGTGTTTGCTTACCAAGTTCCATTCTTGTGATTCTGTAATCTGAAGCTTGCATCTCTCCATGTGGCTTGTCCACGATTGGTTCAACAATTTCTGCAACTTTCATTCTGTCATTGTCTACTATCACTCTTGAAATTGTTTTAGCCTTTTTAGCAGCCTTGGGGTTAAACTTTTTAAGCTGTTGAAAATCAAAGATATCAAGAGAAATTTCCTTCTTCTTTCTCTTAGGAGTGAAGGAACCAAGCCACAAAGGTAAAGCCATCGAATTTGTCTCAAAAATAGCTAGAGGTGGTGAAGAAATAGACTCCATTTGGATTACAGTTGTTACCCTGGGAGAAGTTTTTGTCTGAACAACAATCATTGCCTACTCAACAAGCAAAGGATGTGACGATTCCATCATGAACTTCTCAAAATTTGTAGCGGTACTATCAATTTATGCCAATGACAAGCTGGGCAAAGAAATATATGTAGGATGCTCATTAAAAATGTTTGACAAGTCTTCATGGGGATGATCAAGAGATGGTTCTGATGCTGAAATTGGAATAATATTCTGAGAAGACATGCTCAATGGGATAGGAACAATGTGAACGGTGGAAAAAGAATCCACATCAGTGTCAAAAGGAGACATGGGCACATCCAAAGGAATCTGAGAAGGAACTTCATGAGGTGACTCTGAAGTTGTGGACTTAGGAGCATCATCTTCTTGTTGTTCTTCCTCTGGATCTTCAGAATTAATAACCTGAATATGAAGTTGTGGTTTCTCTTTTCCTTTCACTGTTACTTCTTCGGGAGTAATTACCATTGCTCTACTGACTCTTAACTTAATCTGTGTAGTAGAAGATGATGCACCTTCCTTGTTATCAACTTCGATTTCAAATTTGCGTCCAATAGGCCCTGTAGAATCATTATCTTTGCCAATCTTGATTTTGATAAGTCTAACATCATTACCTTTGAGCCAAGCATTGATGTTAGCTAAAACAGGTTAGAATCTATCCAGAATGGAGGTACATTCTTTTTGTGACCATTGAATTGATGGAAGTGGTGCCTCATCAACTCTCTTTTCAACATACTCAGAATCAAGTATGTTCCCATCATCAACCATTTCTTCAGGAATGTTTGTCAGGTTCAAGTTAACAATTTGCTCAAGTGTGAGCCTGTAGTAATCCATCCTACGAATCTCCTCTTCTGTACGAAGATCAACCCAGATGTCCTTTATGCGATGCATATGTGTGAAAGATCTTTTAATCCTTTCTTTCATGCTCCGATAATCAAAATCTTTCCTTGCTTTGAATCTTTTGAGTTTGATTTCCTACATCTCAGTCTCCATGGCTTTAGCTTTTGTAGACGTCATGAGGGAATATTGACCAATCTGCAATAGGTTACTTGATGATATCCCCATTCCAGCTTTATGTTGAATTGATTGTTGTGTATGAACTGCCATAATTTGTCTTCCCAACTCCATAGGGATGATCTTGTCGGTTGGGTATCTCAGAAGCATATATGGCTACCTGATGTAGCATCCAACTCTTATATAGGTAAAAGTTGGGAACTGAAGGAATAAACAGCTGTATTCATTCACTCTCTCCCATGCAGCATCTGACACTCTTCTATTCTTTAGTGTTTTATCAAATAAAAACATGTAGTGATTGAAGAAAGCATCTTGGACTCTTCTGTAATGGAGCCTACTGGGTCTCAAAGGCAGCTGATCATAATATTCCCACGCAGGCACAAGTGAGTGATCACCCTTGGTAGAAAGACCAAGGAAATGTCTGAGTGATGTTGCTATATATACCAGGTATGAATTCATGTAGAAGGACAAAGTGGTAGGAACTTTGGCAAGCTATTCACACAAAACATCACTAACAATCTCACCCCAAAAGATGTGCTAGGATTGCCTGATGAGCACAATGAATTGATACATCCATGGTTCGAAGATATTGGAATGCTCCAAACCCATGATCCTGCTTAAGAGAGTAATTGTGTCACCAATCTCTCCCTTGAAGTCAAAGCGAAACAACTTAGCCCACCGAGTGAGACAAGTCTGGGGTTCATGAATCCATTTATTAATATGATGATTGCATTCCTTCTCCCTTTGTACAAAGTACTCTGTTGCGCTTTCTTTTGAGATTTCCACATAAACAGGAGCTATAGGTACTTTGAAAATCTTCTCAATGGTTTCAGCATCTAGGCGGATAACAACCTCTCCATCATCATCTCTGATAGTTCTGGTTTCCTGATCAAAATGAGCAGCACAGGCAAGAATAAATTCCGGCTCTAGGGCAGCCACTGGGAAAGAGGAAACAAGATGAATGACTGTCCAATAAGCATTGCATATTGTGATCCTTGGGTTTTTCAACCCTTTTAAGGAAATCAGACATATCCACATGTCCGATTTCTGTATCTTTAATCTCCTCCAATGAAGAAGAAACTTGTGAAGGAGAAATCTCGTTCTGGTATTTGTCATACTTGTACTTCATCTTCTTGTGAGAAGATGAAGCCGACAAATCGGTCATCGAACAGGAATCTATAATGCTGCAATGAGAATCAAAAAGTGTCAAAGATAATCAGCAAGCAAAAAGTCCCTCCAATCTGCAGTAAGCTCACATAAAGAGCTCAGGTGGGGTCTTCTAGACAAAGCATTAGCCACAATGTTATTTTTTCCTTTGACATACTCAATGTCAAAGTCGTAAGCCTGTAGCTTAATCACCCATTTTTGTTATCTCTCATTCAAGTCCTTCTGGTGCATGAAATGCTTAAGACTGTTATGATCAGTCTTAACAACAAACTTACTCCACACAAGATACTGCCTAAACTTTGCGAGAGCATGCATTATGGCAAGCATTTCTTTGTCATATATGGAATATAACCTTTCAGCTCCTCTCAATTTCCTACTTTCAAAGACAATAGGATGCTTGTCTTGCATGAGAACTACACCAACATCTTCTCCTGATGCATCACACTGTAACTCGAAAGGCTTAGTGAAATCTAGTAAAGCCAAAACGGGACTGAGCTCATAATTTTCTTAAATCGGTCAAACATTGCTTGTGTCTTTTCTGACCATTCAAAAGCTCCTTTCCTAGTGAGATCTGTGAGGGGGGCAGCCAACTAAGAGCATCCCTTCACAAACCTTCTATAAAAACCACATAGACCCAAGAATCCCTTTAAATGTGTTATGTTCTCATGTGGAGGCCAATCAATAATAGCCCTGATCTTTTCAAGATCCACCTTCACACCCTCTGCACTGATGATTTGACCAAGATAAAGCAATTCTTTCATTCCAAATTCACATGGACTCCTTAGCAAATAGGGATTCGGACTCTAGTAAACGAAGCACTTCATCCAAGTGCAAATGCTCCTTCCAAGACTTGCTGAAGATGAGGATATCATCAAAAAATATGAGCACAAATTCCTTAACTACTTCTGGAAGATCTTATTCATGCACGACTAGAATGTAGCAGGAGCATTAGTCAAACCAAAGGGCATGACTAGAAATTCGAAATGCCCAAATTGGCACCAGAATGCAGTCTTTTCTACATCTGATGCCCTCATTCTGATTTGATGGTAGCCCGATTTGAGATCTATCTTTAAGAAGAACACGACCCCATGTAGCTCATCAATGAGCCCATCAATCCTGGGAATAGGGTACCGATTTTTGATAGATTTTTGATTGAGTGCTTGGTAATCCACACACATGCGCATGGTCCCATCCTTCTTCTTCACCAAAACTACAGCCGAAGCAAAAGAGCTCTTGCTTGGCCAAATGTAACCCATGTCATGAAGCTCCTTAGTGGCTTTCTCAATTTCATCCTTTTGCTTCTTGGGGTATCGATAAGGAGTAGTCATGACAGGCTTAGCTCCTTCTTCTAACTCAATAATGTGTTCAGTACCTCGCTCAGGAGGTCTGCCAAGAGGTGGATTCTCAAACACCTTACTCCTCTTTGAAATCAAAACTTGAATGTCATCAGGATAACTTGTTTTCTCTTCAAGTGAATTAGATGGCATGATCACGCACTCAGGTTATTTACCAAGAGGGGGATTCCGAAAAATCTTACTCTTTTTTGTTATTAAAGCTTGTATGTTTGCAGAGTAGCTTCCTTTTTCTTCAAGTGGACTTGATGGCATTATCAAACACTCTGCTGCCCATTCCACTTGATCATGGCGGATCAGCCGCTCCATTCTCTTAATTGATACAATCTGAGGGCCTCCATTAGACATCCCTCTCAATACTACCCTCTTTCCTTCAGACATGAATTTTAACTCCATGGTTTGCAAGTTAAGGGTGATCTCTCCAAGAGATTGTACCCACTGAATGCCGAGGACCACATCATCAGTCCCTCCAATGTTGACAACATAGAAGTCATCCTTGACTTCATAGTTACCCAGCTTCATTGACATGTTTGAAACCATCCGTTTGCAACAAATGGTTGATCCATCAGCCACCATGACCTTGAAGTCTTCAACATCATCACTAATAAGACCTCTCTTTGCAACAATTCTAGCATCAATGAAGTTGTGAGTTGCTTCGGTATCAATTAGAGCAACAAGTCGATGCTCTCCCAATGCTCCTCGAACTCTAAATGATTCATTCTTGTAAAAGCTCGAGAGTTGGGAAACTATACTCCTATCTTCTTTGCCCCCAATATAAGCATTGTCCTCCAATGTGTATTATGATGCTTCAACACTGTGATATTAGCAGAATCATGGGTATGGAGGACAAGATCCGAACTGTCTCAAACCTGATTCAAGGTTAGCTACATCCCAAATTACTCCTCAATCAGTCTCCTATTGAAATTGCCTTGAACCCTAAATTAAAATCGGTGCCAATATGATCTTCTGTGAACAAAATCGTAATTTTTACCCTAGCCGTGGCATGTCTGAAGATGACTGATATAAACTCAGTGAACTACAGGTATAGACAGCATCAATGTAGAACAACCTTTGAAGACACCAAAATGTCTCCTCTTGACTCCTCCAAATCGTACTTTAATAAGTTAGTCTTTGGCCACAATTTAAGCACAATCAAGATGACTGAAGTATCACCTCCTTAATGCAACCCCTCGAGAGATCTTCCACTCCCTCAGTTATGCAATCTATGGGAGTTTTCGTTCCCAAAGATGAAGATCTACAGAAACCCCTTGGTTCTACAAAATCCAATCAATATTCAATTCAACAAAACCAAGCTGCCTTAAAGCTTCAATTAGATCCCTCTTTATGCTTTTTTTCATTCTATCTCTAGAAGCTTCTAGAAGTGACTTTATGATATAATATTTAATTAAGTCACTTTTATTAAATTAATTAAATATAAAGTCATCTTTTGATTTTAATTTATTTGATAACTTTATAAATAATTAAGTTAATATTATTAATTAAAATAATTTTATTTTTATTTTTTTTTGGAAATGCCTGGTAAACTTTTTTAACGTGGCCGGCGACGCTGGCATGACATGCCCTCCGTCTCCACGTGAAATGCTTTTGACCCGGAGCTATGAACCAGTGAGGCCACAATCGGGGGACCTCATCCCCACACTTCACTTGTTCAAACCCGCAAGCACAACGGCCCAGCGAAGACACAAGGCCTGCAAGCACAATGGCCCAGCAGGGGTTTGAACCTTAATGGCCGCTTCACCAACGAAGTGTTTTAACTGCGACACTACATGTCCAAAGACAATTAAAATAATTAATTAAGCTATCCATGAAAAATAATATTAATTTGAACAACTTAACTAATTAAATTAATTAATTAATTCTTCTCCAAAAATGGGGACATTACAGTGACCTTCCCAAGGGCTTGTTGATAGTCTCTTGGAGTGGAGTATCGATTATCATTTCTTCATTCCCTCCTCTTTTTCTGATTCATGAAATGGTCAAGAGACAAGACATTTCAGATCTCTTGGGGAAGTGATGCATACTCCACAAAACTAGCCCGGATCTCATCAGCCACAGGGACTTCTACTTCAAGAGGTGGTGCTTCCCTTGGAAAGAAAACTGGTTGCAAAGGTCTTGACACCGATCCAACAGGCATTCCACCATTGTTGCTAGTATGGTTGTTGCCATTCCATTACCACCAAAATTGTTGGAAGTGCTAGCATTATTTCCATTGGTATTTTGATTCTGGTTTTGACTATGACCTCCTCCAACATTCTAATTAAAAGTGGCCAAAAACTGGGATATCATGTCCATCATAGTATCAAATTTTTTATCAACTCTCTACACTACCACATTTGCATCATTCTGACCAAATATTCTCTCTCCCATTGAATCCACTGAATCAGCTGAATCAACTTCCTAGTCTTCGTTTCTCAAAACTTCTGAAAAAGTTTCCTCCACTGGCATTGACAATATTTGAAATTGTTGCCTTCTATGTTCCCGATTGTAGTATATGATATCTCTGTCACTCATGGAACCCTTCTGTCACACAGGCTAGCAGGAAGAGTGGCTCTGATACCACTGTAATATCCCCAACAATTTTTTATTTTTTTTAAACAAGATTACAATCACACCAACACCCGTTAGGGTTAGAATAAGGAAACTAAACCAGCTGTAAGGAACCCTACACATTTTGATCACCGAGAGCCCAAGATGGGAGGGTGAGAGCATATGGTAGCAGGGGATCGTTAGATGTAAACTGCTGACAGTACTGGTTACAATAATGGACGGCAAGCCAGCCCCTTCCACTTTCTAGTGGGAATAGAAAACTAGAAAGCTTGGCGGTAAACCAGCCAAGAAGAAACAAGAACATAACCAAGCACGAATCACTCTACCGCATATCTCAGCGGGAGGATGAACACTTACAATAAAGCTCAACTCAACCACTTATGCAGTGGGAGGACAATTAAAAACAAAATATCACTCGACCGCTTATGCAGCGAGAGGACCAATACAAGCAAAATTACATACACTGAAGGCAGCCAAGCCAGCCTCTTCCACTTGTGTAGTGGGAGTTACATAGAGAAATGCAAACAGCTATAGCTAATGGTACTACCATTTAGCTTTACAATAAACATCACATAAGATGGAAGAGAATAAGAAGATACAAGTTAATATAGATACTGAACTATGAGAGAAGTACAACACAAGATATAAGAAACCACTATACCAAACTACTATTATAGAAAACAACCTGCTCTAACTCCACAACAGCCACCACGAACCGCAACAAAAACGATGAAAATCACTCCAACGAAGCTTCAGCAACACCGGAGACTCACACAATACCCCAAGAGCCAACAAACACTTAAACACACCACCAATCACCCACACAAACACACCAAAACACGCCCAGCAGCACACACACCAAGAAATACGGCCAGCAAGTAGGTACGTCCTTGTAAAATCACACACCACACCAAAAAAAAATGCCCTTCTGAGGAAGAAGTCGCCCCAAAAACAACTTCCAAACAAGATAATGCCCACAAAAATCAAACCAAGCATTCAAAAGATCCAATCACAGCTAGGAGTGATGTCTCACACTCGAAGTCTGCCAAAAGAACTAGGAGGTTTTCACCCTCAAAGAAGTCTGGAGTCAATCCAACAGCATAACGATATAATTTTCTCTGAGATGATCCAAATGGAGACCCACGCCCTATATTTATAGAATATAACTCTCCAAATTCATTAGAATATTTTCTCTTGGAGAATTTGGGAGCTTCTAGCTTTCAGTTTCATGCCCTAGGATAGAAACCCTTGGGTTCATTAGATTGGACGAAAACCCAATTCCATCTAATGGTGGATTCAAATTATGCTTCAATGATTAGTTTGAGGAGTTATTTGGGCTTCAAGGGTTTAATTTTGCAGGTTGGCATTGGAGGAGATAACTTATTTATGTTGAAGACTTTCATGAATATTTGCAAGCAAATGTAAATCTGTGAGCTTCTTGGAGATTTATTTGAAGATTTAATGATTTTTGGATGCATGCTACAGTAATCCTTACAACTACAATGTCATGCTACAGTAGTTTGCATTGCTACAGGAGCACATACAACTACAGTGTCATGCTACAGTAGTAGGTTAATTTAGTTTGGTTCATTCTCAACATATATTAGCAAGTTTAAGAGGAACGATTTGAAGTGCTAAGGGAGTTTAGTGGCTGAGAATACATTTTATACTAGGCCATGCTAATTTGTATCTGTTGGCAATTTAATGTTGAGCCGTACAAATTAGGAAAGAGTTGTACAGCCCTGGGCTTCATTAGGAAACATAGTTAAGGTCTAAGAACCCTAGGAGGAGGGTTGTAACAGTTTGATATATCACTACAGCAGTCGTACAGGTCTGAGAAATCACCTTCAGCCAACCGTACAAGTCTGAAACACCAAGTGTTGGGCTGTATAAGTCTAAAAGTGCTAAGGGAGGGAGCTGTACCAATCTAAACTTCCTCCAAATGTGCCATACAGTTTTGAAATCTTCAGCAAGGAATCCATACAGTGTTGTTTGTTAAGACAAGTCTCATTATTTGCTATTAATGTACTAAGTGAGCAATCTAATGACTAGAGCAACGAACTTGGTATGCAAAATACAATGTAATGTATTAATTTGTCAAGAAAATCAGAATAGTTAATTGCTATTGATGTTTCTTAGAGTGGATAATGTTAGAATAGAGGAGGTATTTGGTTCCATATTGTTGTCAAGGATATAGCAAGCTGCAACTTCTATATTTGTGTTCATTTGTTTCTATCAAATCAACTATATCTTTTCCCAACAACTGTAAATTCAGAACAAACCCAAATCAGAAAACATAGTAATCAGCTTGCAAGCAAACTGTTTGACAAAATTATAGTGAGTGATGTTGTGACCTTTTCACACATCACCCCATTGCAAATGGAGACCCTCCCTTTTTCCTGCTTTCTAGGGTTTTGTTAGTCCCTTGTGACCTCTCACATCAAGTTTGTCAGTTTTGAATGGTCTTAATTTTGAAAGTCATGAGTCAGTTTGTGCGAGCCATGGTTAGAACTTAGAACAGAGTCTAGACATCGTCAAAGTACCTAGAAAGGCCAAAGGACAAAGATCGCAATTGATTTGAGCTAATTTGGACAACTTTATATTTTTAGAAAGTTTTGATTTTTGCTTTTTCTTATTTTTTAGGAAGTTTCATTCTTGGCATTTTAAGCACGATCCCCGAAATGGCTATTTTTAGAAAGTTTTTCCTATTTTTTAGGGAACCTTGCTTTTTCTATTTTTATAAAGTGGATCTAGGGTTTGCACTATTCACACTGAAATTCACTGAAATGATCAACAAATTCCTCCTTAAATCCAAGTTTTGAACCAAAAAGCTAATCTCCTAAATTTTAGTGATCTAAGGAATTCAATGAATGATTGAAGCAAAGTCTTCAAATTTCAAGGCGATCCGGTCAAAATTGCACAAGTTATGGAGATTTCAAGTTTTGATCATGTAGTTCCTGAGATCCACAAAGTCCGCCTTGGAAAAGGTGAGGTGTGTCATCAACTTGAAGAAGTCCGCCCTACCATGAAGTTGAAGGTGCAAGCAAATGTTGAAGTTCGCCCTAAGTAAAGAGCATCAAACTTGATAAAGTCCGCCTTAGATAAGAGGCTAGGTACCATGGAAGTAAGCAAGTCCACCCTCCAAAGGGTCATACATCAGGCCAAGTTCGCCCTATAGATGATAGGGAAAGAGCATAAGTTTAGCCAAGTCCGCCCTAAGGCATATCATTTGGTGCATGAATCTAACTGTAGCGTCCTAAAATTGCGACACTTGCAATTTCGACTGCATTTCGGTCTTCACGATGGCGACGCAACACGCAACCTGAATGGAGACCCTGAAACTTGCTCACGACACTAAAAACTGCATTTTTCAAGTACCCTGGCCTGAACCTCCTTGCACCCTGCTGTCTCGGGAGGTGGGACCAGAGCGCTCTGGTCCCTGGGTCCTATTTTGGGCCCGGTCTCCTAAGGGGCTCGGGTCTTTTTGTTTGTAATTTGGAAATTAACTTTCCCTGGTCGGCCTAAGGTCGGGAAAATCAGTCTATCAGCCCTAAATGACAAGTATATAAACTACATTTTTCTCTCTCATTTGGGAGGGATAGATGAGAGGAGAAGACGGTACAAAGCGTGGAAATTATACTCAAGCATTCAAGCATTCAAGCATTCTTTCAAGCAATTGATCATTTCAAGTCTCCATTCAAGGCTAAGTGTTGCATTCAAGACAAGGATTCAACCATTGAAGAGGAGATCATATACTACATGCTACAACATACAACATACAACATCTAAACCTTCGCACATAAGGATACCAACATCCTTAGAACAAGGTATTAGTACTTGTTTTACAGTGATTTACATTTACAGCTCTTGCTCATTTCTTGGTTAATTCCAAAACCGGGGTTTGACCTAAAGGCAAACCCCTAATCCCTAACCCCCCAATCGTCTTCGCTTTTCTGTGTGTAGGTTGCAGGTACGCGGCTGAAATTGAAGATCTGGAATCCTTGTGCAGAGACGAACAGATCCCCCTTCGTTTCGCGGATTTTTCGGAGGACCGTGGCGCCGGGCGCCATCGTCCCGACAACTTTTGCTCAAATTTGCAGGACAGCGCCGTATCGACATTTTACTGCTAATTCCAGGTCCGCAGCTTCATCCTATAACCCGAACTCAGTTTATAAGCGAATCTTTATGACTTTCTATGCATGCTTAGCTTAATTTCCTTAACAACATTCTTTACAAAAGAGGGTAGCCTTGCTTTCCTAACCCTTGAAATTCATTTAGCATCCAATCTTGCATTGCGTGGGATTGGATCTTATGAGTTTCAACCCCTCTTTTGAATGTAAAGTCTCTCCCTTAAGTGAAAACCATCGAATCCTAGCGAACCTCCCTTCTCTCTCCTCAGAGTTGGAAGAGGGGAGAACAACTAGGGTTCCACCGCGATTTTCCGCTTTACACTAACAAAGTCTGACCTTGGAGAATGTGGTGTGCATGGAAGAGATGAAGTCCGCCCCATGGACATAGGAATGGTGCACAAGTTTGATAAACTATAATGTCCCTACTAGTTAGAGATCACTGTCCTGCAAAACAGATTGTTAGAATACAACAAATATATAGATATATAACTAATCTAACTTGCAATTTAACTTTAAAAGGCTTAATTAACACTAATCACAATTCTTATCTAATAAAAAGGATACGAATGACATACGGAGATATGTGTGTGTGGCACACACGTCCACACACATATATATCCTTGTGGTGTGTAAATCAACCGCTTACCTATTTCGTAGCGTGTAAATTATCTGATGTATTCCATTGTCTTCGTATAATTCCCTTCTTATATCATATTCAATTCTATTATATAAATTATTGAAAACCATCTATTATATAATAATATGTATATTTATAATTTATGCTTTTGTAAATATATATAAACATAATCTTATTGATAGAATGTCAAGTATATATATTGCTGATATCAATATCATATATAAATCTATTATTATTTTCTGATTTGAATATAAATAAATTAATAAATTAAATTATATTATCAAAAATATTTATATATTACCTGTTATATAAGTTATTAATACCCATTGCCTACTATACTATACATAATGACTGTGAGGGCAGACAGATCTAACATGCGTCGGATCTGATCTGCCACTGCATATGAAAATTGAGAATCATTGTCATACGTATTGCAGTCAATATTAATATTAGTATTAAATTCTGCCTGAAAACATTATCGGACTTTATAGATTAAGCATACGTATTAAGCCATTCCCTTGCATACCACCAGGAATAAGGATGTTACTGCCTATAATCTAATAACAGTTCTCATATGATCTGATCGATGGCACAAACTATATATCCTCCCCCCTTTTCTATCAATTCAATATATCCTCCTTTATATATCTTCTATTTCGTGAGACCATGCCTCTTGAAATGAATATACGCGACTTTTCATCCGTTATTTTAATTGCGCCCTTTTGTAATTATATTCTTGTCTTTTTACAAGAAATGTGTTTCTTCACATTGAATGGTTGTGCTCATTTAGGACTGCGATTTTGTTTATTAACTTTTTATCATTAGTCATAATCATATTTCCTTGCACCGTTTCCATATGTGACTCATATTTTTGATTGCCACGCATTCATCTTAGTATTGGTTTTAATAATGTTTGACAAGTCAAACATTATACTATTGGGATTATTTTGTCTTTTAGTGGTGCTGTAGTTTACATAAGTTTCGTGTCATATGGTATTGTCTATTTACGAATGATCGGAACTAATATTATTCTTGCTTTCACATAAATGATCTTATCATAATATTGTCCAATTAAATGTTAATGTCAATTAGTTTAAATGCTATTCTTGTTTGTTGGAGAAACCATATGATTGCTTTGTATGTATTCTTTTTACCAATCCTTATCATTTAAAGAATATTATTAGTTATAACTATTAATAAATGTTAATTAAATAATAATATTTAATAAATAAATAAATTTCAAATATTCATTCATTGGTAATTATTATATAAATTAATAATCATTGGCTTATTTAGGATATACATATATAACGATCATGGAGGGGACATGACATAAACTCCGCCCTTTTTGGTGCATGAAATCAGTTAAGTCCGCCCTCATTGATCACAAGTTGAGCAAAGTTCGCCCTTGGTCAAGGTTGTGGTTCCTGAAGTCTATCAAGTCCGCCCTAGCAAGGAGAATCAAAACAAAGAAGTCTGCCCTCATAAGATAATTGCTAAATTTGAAAACAAAGGAAAATTCCAAGATGAGGTCAGCGAGATTTGAAGAAGTTTGAACCAAGACCAAAATAGAAAGTTTTTGGATTTGAAGATTTGAAGATCCAGTTCGAACTATGGACTGAAAATGAATTTAGAAACTTGCATTCGAAAGACAAGATGAAGTTCGAACTTGCTTAAGTGATGACATGTTCACTGAAGACCAAATTAGAAACGTTTCCCTGCAGATTCAAAAGACTAAATGACAAGTTGGAAACAAATTTTGAGGATCCTCTGTGTTTCTAATTACAAATTCGAACTCTCGTACAAATTCATCATTCATTCTTTCATTATTACACATGGAGTTCGAAGTTTCTGAGCATATGAAGAGAAAGTTTGAGAGTTCTTTTGCAGGTTGAAGGTTATTTTGTAGTGCTTTTTGCAGATTGAAGGTGTTTTGAGGAAGTTTTAAGTATAAGCCTGAGTTTTCAACCTCTTGTTCACCAAGTTATACTCAGATTTTGAAAATTTCTGACTGATTGAAGACAAAACCCACTTCTGAGTGTAGCATCCAAAAGTTGTGTTCTTAGCAGCTTCTCTTCTCGTTCTTTTTCATTCTTCGAAGGTGAAAATTAGTTTTGAAGGCAAGGTATTGGGTTTTGAACCCAAGTTTTTCCTCAAAGTTTAAAGAGAGAGAATAAATTTAACAGATTTCCCTTTCTTTCTTTCTCATTTTCTGCCTTTAAACAAGTTAGAATAAATTTCAAGGAGTTTGAATGAACTTAAGTTTTTCCAAATTCTGAATTTGAAGTTAAAATCAGACTATAAACTCCTTGAGTTTGATGATTTTCAAGGGATTTTCTTAAGATTTTCAGAATGTCAAAGTATTTGAAAATCCAATTTTCAAGGCTAAGTGTTGAGAAGAGAGTAAACTATAAATTACTTAGCCTCCAAACTCTGAAATTGCACCTAAAATGCAGATTATAACTTGAGTTTATTTGTTTCTTGTGCAGATTTGGATGACCTTCGAAGCGGGGACATCACGCAAAATGAAGTTTCCAATGGACAAAGATTCCCCTCCGAAATCGAAGATAAATTCTAAATGGAAGCGAGTTGGTGACACAAACTTGGGTCACATCGACCTCCGAGAATTTAAGAAGAGAATGTATGGCACAGGTGCTCAACAACCTACCGCAATCACGCGAAGGATGATGAACAACGAGATAGTACAAGCCGTTGGTTTCCTTCCGGCAGCTCAGTTTACTAAGTTAGTAGCAGAATGCTCCAAACATTACAACCCAGCAAGTAGAGAAATAGTAGCTCCTGACGGTAGAATCCTGGCGAACATCAGAGAAGTAGCGATCAAAGAGGCATTTCGTATCCCCAAGTACCACAAAACTGTTTACATAACCAGGGATGAGGTGACACAACTGTACAAGGATCACATAGAGGAATATGAAGCTAACATCAACCATCAATGGTTGGAAAAGCCAAGGAAAGGAAGTTCTAAAATACCCAAACTCCTTGTACAGGCATACTTCAAGGAAGATTATGGAGACCTCATCGTCCTGTTGAACAAGGTTATGGGAAGCCAATAGGGTGCTCCTTTTGAACCATGGATGTACTACTTTATCCATGAGGTCACTGAAAGAGTGAAGATGATTAATTGGGCAAGGATCATTAGTGATAACCTTGATGATCAATTGAGAAATTTGGAAAAGAATAAGACTTTCTACATCAGTTTGTACTTGCTCTATTCTTTGGCCAGAACATATAGGTACAGAGGTCTTGTATGTAGAGGCACTGTCGGAAACAAGGAGAACTAGTTTCCTGTTTATGACTGCTATCCCCAGCTGCACTTAGAAGAAAAGTTCCACTTCAAGAGAGTTAACGATGCATTCCTGATGCATATCACCTGAATTCTTCAAGAGGGTATCTGTTGACGTGTATTTTGTACACTATCAAACACAGAATAAAATAGCTAAAGGTACCTTATCCTCTCTTGAGTAAAGCCTCTGATTGCTGAAGATATCGCGGAAAAGGATCAATCAGGATGACTCCAAGGTTCTTCGTTGTAGGATCTCTATGTGTGGATAAGCTCTCTGTGGTATGATGTGATTTGCTGGAATCACAAGGGGACTTACATTTGATGATTGAATGTCTGATCTACTTTGAATATTGCTGGAACACAGGGTCTTACTAGCTTTGATTTGAAAAAAGGAAAAAAGACAAGGGTGAAGAAAGGATCTAATTCTAATACTAAGACTGTAAGAGCAATGAATGATCTTTGATGAAATTCTAACTAGGTCTTGTTTTGACATCGCAGGACCATCTCCACAAGGCTAGTGCGATCTTTGAAGGAAAGCTTTATGATGTTCAAATCATCACTACAAGCATAGACACCATCAAGCCGATGCATATCAATGAAGAAGCGACAATTGAAGTTAAGCTTAAGTTGAATGATTCCAGTTGACTACACAAGGCAAATCTGTAATCAACAAACTGCTAGTAGTATGGATATGCGAATTTCACCTTCAATCAAGCACATTTCTTCCACTCATCTAATAACATGAAATCAAATATGAGAAGTATAAAGACCATGCAAATTGTCGAATCGACCCATAAATTTCACCATTTCTTCAATGAAGTTTTACAAGTTTCTTACAACAACATCTTGGCAACAATCTTTGCCTTCTCTCTCTACTCTACTCTAATTGCTATTCTATCAACTAGCTAACTACTCTCTATTCACTAACTCCTTTCTAACTGCCTTCAACTACTTCTATATGCCTCTACAAAATGAAATGTCAGGGCTTATATAGTGCCCTCAATACAATTCGATGGCTAAGATCAATTTGAGATCAATGGCCAAGATTCAACAATGAAAACCCTAATTAGGGTTTGTTACAACCATTACATAACATTTAATGCTTGACCAATGATAAAATTGTATTGCTTGGACACATGTCCTCTCTGGAAAATTCCACCAATGAATAGTCGGGGTAGGTACATCGAAGTGAGTGTCACCTTCCATGAGTTAGGTACATTGAATCTGGACGTGCTGAGGTGGACCACACTGACTGGAGAAGTGATGACTAGGATGCCACCTCATTTGACACTTGGTTGATACTCAATTTGGTAACGTTGAGAAGTTAGCCTTAATTAATTCTTCTGGAACTATCTGCTTCTTCAACGAACCCTTTGCTTTGACTTCTTGTGTCCTTGATTTGCAGGATGATGATGTACCTCGCCTTGGAACGCTGGATTGGAAGAGGTCGTCCTTGTTGATGTTTGATCGAAGAAAGCCATCCTTGTCGATGCTAGACTGGAGGAGGTCGCCCTTGTCCTTGCTTGATCTTCTTGGAGGAGACCGTCCTTGATCTGGCTTGATTTTCCTTGAGGAGAGCCTTCCGACTTGTAGATCCTTCGAGCCTGGGAGTCGCCATCTTGATACCTACACAACATTTCACAATTAATAATATATCTTGAAGTGTAAAAAGGAAGATTCAAGATTCTAATTTAGGAAACTTCATGATAAATCTTGAGTTATCATTTCCTAATTTAGGATTTTCAAAGCAAAACGCAAAATTTAAATCTTCAAAAAAAATGGTGCCAAAGTGATTACGCCATACCTCCACTTGGGAATTAATTCTAAAAAATGATGTAAAAATAGATGAATTTTGCTAGGCAAAGTGTAGATCAAAGCTCTCCCTTGGATAAAATACACCTCCTTTAGCTTGGAAAAGAACTCCACCTTCCTCTTCAAAAATCTGGAAATTCGCCTTCAAATACCTTCAAAACATCTGGAATTTATCCTCCAATCTAGCAAGAAATACGCCTCTCCAATAGCCTTCAAGATGAATTTCGCCCCACTCCTCTGGATTTCGCTCCTCAAATTGCTCTCCAATTTCGCACTTAGGAAAGGATGATTGAATGATTTGAAATGTGAAGCAACACTCCTCCAATATATAGAGCGCTCACCTTCCACTTACCCATGAGGCCGACTTAGCAAATAAAAGGTGAAATAATAAATAAAACTGAAAGATCCCTGATGGATCTCTTTTACCAATCTGCTGTAATTTTTATTTATTTAAATTGATTTTTCCTGCTTATTAATATTTTCTTTCAGAAATAGACAGAAGTTGCAGAAGGGTTGAATTCTTTTTGTATTTTGATGATTTTTCAACAAGTAAATAATGAAGTACAAGTACATGAACAAAGTACTGAAAATGAAGTTCATATACAGCCAAAACAAATTCGATTCAAGGCAGATTTCTGAATATAAAATCAAATATTTGACCAGATGAAGATTTCCAATAATTTCAGGAAGATTACAATCAGGAATAATTCCAACCTGGATGCTGAAAGAGTAACATAACTAGGAATGAAGTTGTGGCAAGATTCCAGCCCTCCAAGTGCTGCACGTGGGAAGGAAAGTCGCTGCCAGGTACAGCCGTACCGCTGCTAAGTACACCCAACTGGTTAGAAACCCCAAACCCCACGCTGAACTCTGTCAGAATTGCTGAACCTCCAGAAAGAATGCCGTACAATCTCCAAGATGCTAATAGCTGCAAACAAATCCAAACCACTGTATTGGGGGCTACGTCCCAAACAGGCAAGGCATTGGGGTTGGCGTCCCAAATGCTGAAAAGCTCTTCCAGAGCCAAATCTCAAATCCAAGATGTAAAATGTGTAAAAGATAATCATAGAATGAAGCTCCTATCCCCTTATAACCCCTCTCAATTGCAAATCGAACCCTAATTGTCTCCAAGTGGCGTGGTCTAGTGGAAATGTTATAATTTCTTATTTTAAAGTGGTCATGTTACTAGAAAATGACCTTTTTCCCCATAGACAGAAATCCGCTCACTGAATTGCCCTGAGACCAAAGAGAAAGATTTAAAGAATTTCAAGATCTTTCCAACGAGCTATCACACAATAGGATGCGCATCCAGATGAGACCAAAAATCCCCTTATTACTCCAAAATGGCTAACAACTTAGCCTTATTTAATTATTAAACGCTAACTTAGGAAATATTAAAAATATAACCCAAATAGCCACAAAATGCCCAACTGACATTACAAACCCTAAAATCATCCTGTCACCTGTCTGTGACTGAAGTCGGAAATCAAGGATTCACTGGTAGTCTCATCCCTAAAATCTAGGGATGTTCCTAAAATTTAGGAAACAAGCCCAATCTCTTTGAAACTGAAACCATCTAAAAGGTCATGAATAACCTCACGACTGGCAACTGTCACGACCTCCTAAAATTTAGGGATACCCCCTAAAATCTAGGAACTGCTCCAAACTGGCTCCAAACTGCCTGTAAAGCCAAAATCCAATCACTATATGCACTGAATGAGTCCCAATCAACCTCTGCTAGCCTACGAGACTCCAATGATAGGCCAACTCCTCCGTCTCCGATGTCCACTCTAGAAAGGGGACATGACAAGCCTCCCCTCTTGGAGTTGCTTGCCCACAAGCAACTGAAACACCAATCCTCCACCATCCCAAATAAGATGTAAACAAATCATTGCATGTAACTGCTGCTCATCTCTGATATAAACAACATGCAATGCCCCGGTTTGGAATGGCTCCTCAAAATGCTGAAGCACCTGTGCTGTCAAATCAACACTGTCTGGGTCCCAGAGCGAAGCATAGCTCCCGCTGAATACCTCAAGTGAGCAATGGAAAACTATATCATCTCCATAGATCAAATATCCATAAATGCCAAGACCACTAGTGTGTCTGTGATCACCAACATGCATAACATCCGTCATAATATCCAATGAATGCCAATCCATGGAAGACCCTCTGTGATCTGACCCCATCTGACACAAGTGACACACAACTGCCACACACTGCTGCTGATGTGCCGGAAGATCTAATGCCAACTCACTAGACAATATATAATACTGACTAAAATCATCACTGTCCAAGCTGGCATCTAAAAATATGTAATCACCAACTAGCAATGAAACAATCACCCTGTCTAGAGAATCAGGTGAAATTGCCACATCAACTGGCTCAAAGTACTCACTAGGAGTAACATCACATAACTCATCCACGCCAGCTATCTGATGACAATCAACCTGTGGATCAACTGTCGTCCCACTCTGCTCGATAAACTGAGATGGATAGTGGGTAAACTCCAACTCCATCCTCGTGATATTCCGAACATACCGTCCAAGTGTCAACAACCATTGTACACCCACGACTACATCTATACATCTGAAGTGAAGCAACCCATGTAGGATCCACGAAAGGAAGGTACTACACATGTCTATACCATGATCCCACACAAACCACCTGTAGGACATAAACTGCTCCTGCTGCTCTCCTCTGATATAAGTGCCATATAATCTTAATATCTGGAGCAACATACTATAATCCCTATAAGACGTTGTATCAAATGAATCAACACCTGGATCCCAAATAAAACTAAATCCACATCCATCTGTCATAAAGAGACAATGATAGTAAGAGGCATCCTCGATACCGTGTCTCTCTATAGCCACTGTGAAACCATAAATACCACCAATCTTCAATGTTGAAATGGACCCATCAATAAGACAATTTCCAACAAGCAAAGTGTGATGGAAACCTCTCCAAAACCTTTGATCAACGGCTGCAACTTGCCCAATTTCTCCACAAGTTAGTATGTCTTCATTGGAGGATGCCAAATAAATATATTGTTTAGCCATGCACCAAATATAGTCTCTTACACGCTGATCTTCATAGCCCACTATCACATCTAAGAAAACTGAGTCACCAATTAATAAGTACATCGCTGCCCTATCATATGAAAGAGGTGACAAGTCCACAAATGAATAGTAGATGTTTTTGTTCTGCAACATGGATAAACCTTCAATGGCTGGTCCACTATGAATGCCACCTAACAACTCATAAACTTCACACCTAGTCTTCCCAACTTGAATGTTCTCAATGCAAGGTTTCAAATTTGACTCATTAGATGAAGGAAAATTGCTGATCAAACTCAGAAAATCAAACTGATTTCTATTTCCATTCAATATATCTTCGCTGTCCTTTTTTTCCCTTGGAAGAAATAAAGATCTAATGGATGATTCTCTTTGTATCCTTGCGTCATCTAACCGATTGTGACGCTCTTTGACTCTTTGGAGGTGGTGTCTTGCTTGGGCAGCAAGCGTTTTTGCTTGGGCAGCTCTATGTAACCAATCTTCGTTCAACTTTTGGCAATGTTTTATATCAGCTGCCCCAAAGTACACAAAATCAGACTTATGGTGAGTTGTATTATTTGCATCAGCATAACCCATGCTTGTACCATAAGCACCCGCAAATGTAGAATGCAAATCTCTATTCTCTTCATGACCAAAGGCTGTCATATCTTGAGGAAGATAAGTTACGTCACTGCTGTTATGGACTTCAGAATTATGATCATACTGTGGTGACAAATCTTTGGATTCACTACACACCATTAAATTTCGACTTTCCTCATGGTCTTCCCAATTGAGAAGAGGAAGTAGTGTGACAAATGAATCCAAACTTACACTGTCCATTTCAACCTCATGTTCTTCATCAGTTGCTGATTCAAAATCAGTCTTTGGGCAATCTGAAAACTCATCAAACCTCTCATGAATGTCTTGTGTATTGCTTGAAGTTACAAACTCTTCCTTCACATCTTCCACCAAAAATGATGGGACAGCGTTGTAACCAACCAAAGAGGCACCAATTGGATCTACATGTCTCTCAAAATCTTCAAATAGTTCCCTACCAATCTCACTGGTAAACATCATATCTGCTCCTCTTCCTTTGCTTCCCTTGCTCTCAATTGACTCTTGTTTTGTTCTTGGTTGATGATGTGGACTTGAAAACATCAAGTCATCTTCAACTGGTACACCCATGAATTGTGTGAAGGAAAGGTGGTCACGTATCTTTTTAGGAAGAGAGCAATACTTATCATAGTTGTTCATAACTATATCATTGAATGTCTTGGCAGCAGACCTTCTCCTTGTACTTGTTGAAGGAGTTGTACCCTTAGACTGTCTGGAACTCCTTGAAGGTGTTTGTTCAAATTCTTTTCCTGCTTGTTTATTTCTAAACAACCCTGTCATGATGTCCAATTTGATTTTCAACCAAACTAAACTCAAATCTGAATTAGAACTCTTGATCTTCACCCAACAGGCTGGCAAGATCAAAGCTCTGATACCACTGAAAGATCCCTGATGGATCTCTTTTACCAATCTGCTGTAATTTTTATTTATTTAAATTGATTTTTCCTGCTTATTAATATTTTCTTTCAGAAATAGACAGAAGTTGCAGAAGGGTTGAATTCTTTTTGTATTTTGATGATTTTTCAACAAGTAAATAATGAAGTACAAGTACATGAACAAAGTACTGAAAATGAAGTTCATATACAGCCAAAACAAATTCGATTCAAGGCAGATTTCTGAATATAAAATCAAATATTTGACCAGATGAAGATTTCCAATAATTTCAGGAAGATTACAATCAGGAATAATTCCAACCTGGATGCTGAAAGAGTAACATAACTAGGAATGAAGTTGTGGCAAGATTCCAGCCCTCCAAGTGCTACACGTGGGAAGGAAAGTCGCTGCCAGGTACAGCCGTACCGCTGCTAAGTACACCCAACTGGTTAGAAACCCCAAACCCCACGCTGAACTCTGTCAGAATTGCTGAACCTCCAGAAAGAATGCCGTACAATCTCCAAGATGCTAATAGCTGCAAACAAATCCAAACCACTGTATTGGGGGCTACGTCCCAAACAGGCAAGGCATTGGGGTTGGCGTCCCAAATGCTGAAAAGCTCTTCCAGAGCCAAATCTCAAATCCAAGATGTAAAATGTGTAAAAGATAATCATAGAATGAAGCTCCTATCCCCTTATAACCCCTCTCAATTGCAAATCGAACCCTAATTGTCTCCAAGTGGCGTGGTCTAGTGGAAATGTTATAATTTCTTATTTTAAAGTGGTCATGTTACTAGAAAATGACCTTTTTCCCCATAGACAGAAATCCGCTCACTGAATTGCCCTGAGACCAAAGAGAAAGATTTAAAGAATTTCAAGATCTTTCCAACGAGCTATCACACAATAGGATGCGCATCCAGATGAGACCAAAAATCCCCTTATTACTCCAAAATGGCTAACAACTTAGCCTTATTTAATTATTAAACGCTAACTTAGGAAATATTAAAAATATAACCCAAATAGCCACAAAATGCCCAACTGACATTACAAACCCTAAAATCATCCTGTCACCTGTCTGTGACTGAAGTCGGAAATCAAGGATTCACTGGTAGTCTCATCCCTAAAATCT